>NC_044275.1:1237852-1371432 GCF_003957555.1 Calypte anna | reverse complement strand
CCTCGCCCCCCAAGGCTGGATGATCGACGAGAACATCCGTCCCACCTTCAAGGAGTTGGCGAACGAGTTCACCCGCATGGCCCGCGACCCCCCCCGGTACCTGGTGATCAAGGTGAGAGCGGGGACCCCCCCCCGTTTCCCCCTGTCCCCCCACCTCTCCCTCCTCGCAGCCCCTGACCCCTCCCTCCCTGCAGCAGGAGAACGGAACCGCCCCCCCCGCCGAGCCCCCCACCCTCAGCGACAAGGAGCTGGATGAGATGGAGACGCTGGAGCTGGAGGAGGAGGAGGAGGAGCTGGACGCGTCCTTCGGCCTCACCGCCGGCCTCTACCCCCCACGCCCACGGGGCAGCTGCACCCGGGTGAGACCCCCGGGCCCAGGGCGTCACGCGGGGGGGTCCTGAGGTGGGATGGGAGATGCTGGGATGTGAGGGGGGTCCCCCAGCCCCCCCTATGCAGGTCCCCCCTATCCACTGTCCCCCCCCAAAGGGGCCTGCACCCCATTCTTGCAATGGGCTGGGGGGGTCTCAGCCTCCATCCCCACCTGGTCTGGGGGTCACGGTGTCACCCCCCTGTGTCCCCCCGCAGAGCCCCAGCCTGCTCAGCCCCCCCGCAGGATACATCCCCATGAACCATCCCGGGCTCAGCGGCCGCCAGGTACCTGGGGGGGGCGAGGGGTTCTGGGGGGCTGTGGGGGGGCGAGGGGTTCTGGGGGGCTGTGGGGGGGGGGCAGAAGTGCTGGGGTGGGGGGGATTCCGGGCAGGGCTGGGTTGGCTGTGAGACGGCGGGGTGGTGGGAGGTGAAGTGGTGGGGAGGGGTCTGGGGTCTGCTCAGCTCTGTGTCCCCCTCAGAGCGGGGGGTGCCGGCCCCCCCGCCGCAGCCGTCAGGAATCGTTGGGTCGGACGGTGTCGGAGTCGTCGGAGGGTCGGGGAACGGCCTCGGAGCTGGACCTGGCAGAGGGGGGGTCCCTGTCCGGGAGCCTCTGCCGCAGCCTCCGCTCGCGGGGGGACAGCGCTTACCTGTCCCAGCGGGAGAGCTTCCCCCCCCTGCCCCCCAGCAGCGAGGGCAGCGAGGAGGATGCCAACGGCTACGTCACCCCCAACTGCACTGCACGGGGTGAGGGGTCCCCTCCGGGCAGGGTGGGGGGGGTCCCTCCCTCTAGGAGTGGGTCTGGGGGCTTCCCTCACCTTGTCCTGGAGGGGGGGTGGTGGGTCCCATCCCCACAGAGTTTGGGGTTCATGGTGGGGGGGAGTCATCTCTGTAGGGTTTGGGGGGTTCATGGGGTGGGGGTAGCATCCCCAAGGGATGGGGGAACCCCAAGGGTTGTGGGTCTCTGTAGCCCAAACAAGACCCCCCCAAACTTGGGACAGACACTGGGGTTCGGGGGGGGGGAGTCATCCCTGTAGGGTTTGGGGGGTTCATGGGGTGGAGGCAGCATCCCCAAAGGTGGGGGGAACCCCAAGGGTTGGGGCCCAGGTTAGGGGATCACCTGTTAGGGGGGGTGAGGGTCGTGGGCTTCTGTAGCCCGAACAAGACCCCCCCAAACTTGGGACAGACACTGGGGGCAGAGAGGGGGGAACCAAGGGGGGGGTCTTGGCTGGCAGCTAACCCCCTAACACCCCCCCTTGCAGAGACCGACCCCACGGGGGGCTCAGTGCCAGAGCTGGAGGAGGAGTACGAGTACATGAACCGCCGTCCCGGGGGTCTCCCAGGAGCCCCCCAGCCCCGCCCGGACTCACTGGAGGAGCTGGGCTACGAATACATGGAGGTGGGCTCAGAGCCCCCCCCCGGGAGCCCTCCCGGGCGGGGGGCAGGAGGAGGAGGAGGACTACGAGTACATGAACAAACAGCCACGGCTCAGCCGCTCTCTGGGCAGCGTGGTCGGGGGTCCGGGACCCCGTCACGACGTCACCCCCCCCCTCCACGACGGTTACACCGACATGCGGCCGGGGGAGACCCCCCCGAGCCCCGAGGAGGAGCAGGGCTACGAGGAGATGGAGGCGGTGCTGGCCCCTCGCTGCCCTGGCTGCCGCGGACCCCCCGGACCCCCCCCCACCTGCATGAAGCCCCTCCGGAGCCTGGAGGCTTCTGACTGTGCCTTTGACAACCCCGATTATTGGCACAGCCGCCTCTTCGCCAAGGCAGACGCTCAGCGGACGTAGGGGACCCCCCCGGACCCCCCCCCGGGGCTGTGCCAGACCCCTGCCCCCCCCTCGGGGCTGTTTACATTGGATATGAAGGATCCCCCCCCCTCGGGGTATGAGCCAAAGCTGCAGGAGGGGCTGAAGGGTGGGCAGACGGCAGGGGGGGGGCACAGCTCAGCCAGGGGGGGCTGCAAAGCCTTGGGGTGCGCCCACTCCTCCCCCCTTTTCTTGGGTGTGGGGGTGGTGGGACTGATCCTGAGCCCCCTCCCCTTGGAGCTGAGGAGGAGAACAGACCCTGCAGAGGGGGTCAGGGGGGCTTTGGATCCACCCCCCCCCCAGCCGAAGGTGCTCTGGGGGTGTGCAGGTGGCTGATGTTGGACGGGGGGTCCTGGGCAAGAAGGACCCCAGACTCATTTCCTGGTTTCCCCATCCCCTGCTGGAACTGGAGTGAAGGTTTGGGGGTGCTACCCACACTCCCCCCCCCCCCCCAGGACACTTTGAGGGGTGTCCCCCCGTGGGTGGGGGGGCTGCGGTGCTCATTGGGACCTCATGAGGTGAGGAGGGGGCTGCGCAGCCCCCCAGCCCTCAGCCGGGTCCTTTTCCCTGGTGTTTTTCCCAGGTTTTCGGGGGGGCTGTCCGGAGTGGGGGGCCCTGCCCGGGCCCCCAACTTGGGGTGTTGCCCACTCGTGGTCGCGTTTGTACGTGTTGAATAAAGACAACGGGAATCTGAGCAGGTGTGGTGGTGATGCCGGGGGACGGGGACACTGTGGGCTGCGGAGGGACCGCGGGGTGCGTGGGTCAGGGGAGGGGGCTGGGGCCTGGGGAGCACCGGGAGCCCCAGGACCGTGACCCCCCCGGGGTCTCTCCCCGCTCGGTTCCCGGTGCCCCTCAGACTACATTTCCCAGCAGCCCCCACACTCCGCTTCCGGCAGCTCCTTCCCGCCTGATCTCGCGAGAGCCGCGTTGCCTGCCGGGAGCTGTAGTCCCCCTGCTGGGCCGGGCCGTGCTTGGCTGGCGGCGCCGCGGGGGCTGCCGGGAGCTGTAGTCCGGAGTGGCGATGGGGGGGGCGGGGACTCGGCTTCCCAGCCTGCCCCGCGCGGAGCCCGCGCTCCTGCCCTGCTCGCGCTCTCTCGCTCGCGCTCCCGGGGTCTCCTCAGCGCGGCGGAGGCGGAGGCGGAGGAGGGGGGGGCGGCGGCGGCGGCGGCGGCCGAGCCCGGGCGGCTCCGACCATGTCGGGGGAGGAGGAGGCGGCCGAGCTCACCATCGCCGAGGACCTGGTGGTGACCAAGTACAAGATGGGGGGAGACATCGCCAACCGTGAGTGCGGGCCGAGGCCGGGCGGGAGGAAAAGGGGGGGGGGAACGGTAGCGGAGAGGAGAGGGGAGGGGGCACCGGCACCGGGCTCGGGTCACGGGAGGCCCGGTGAGGCGGGGAGGGGTGTGGGGAGCGGCGGGCGGTGGCGGGCTTGGGGCGGGCGGTGGGGCCTGGACCCCCCCCCCTCCGATGGGTGCACCCCCCGGTGTGTGTGGGGGGTACGGGGGGGTCCGTCCCTGCTTCCCGCCCCCCTCCCGGTTCCTCCCGGTTCCCTCAGGCCCCGGCCCCGCACGGCCGCCGCTGCCGGCACGTGGCCTCCGCGCCCCACGTGCACCGGCGGGGGGAGGGCAGAGCCCCCCGGTCCCCCCCCCAACCCCAACCCCATCCCCGCCCTCCCGCGGGGGGAGCCGGGAGCGGGGCCCGGCCCGGGCTGAGCTTTTGTTTGGGCCTTTAACCCCGGGACGGCAGCGGGGTGAGGACCCCCCAACCCCCACGGGAGGAGGAACCCCCCCCCCGTGGAGCTGTCTCGGGTGGGGTCTGTGTTGTTCACCCCGAAAACCTCGCCCTCTCCCCCCCCTCTCCGCTGCTGGTTCCTTCTCGCTGTTATTTGCTCGCACGTTTCTTTCCCCTCGCGTCGCTTGGCTGCCCCCGAGGGGGGGGTGACAGCTCCTCGGAGCTCACTGGACCGGTTCTCCCGAACAGCCCTCGGTGCCGGCGTGTCCCACACTTGAGTTCTTGCTGACTTCAACGCTTCTGGGGTTCTTTTAAAGTCCTCGCCCTTGCCCCTAACTTGGGCTGCGGCTCCGGTACCGGTCCGGGATGGGAGGGGTGTGGGTTCCCTCTTTTGGGGAGGAAAGAATGGGACAAAATGTCCCGAACCGGGTGGTCCAAATTGGAAGGGGGCAGCTCCATCCCGGGGGCTCTTTGGTGGCTGCCGGGAGGGGGTTTGGGGAGAGCAAACACAGAACTGGGGTGAAAGGTTTGAAAAGGTTTTTGGGTCTTGTCAGAGCTGGGGCTGTGAAGGGCTTGGGAGTCCCCAGAGGAAGCAGGGGAGGGTGAGGAGGTGTCCCCGGGTCAGGGCTGGCACTGCCTGTTCCTCGGTGTTGTCCCCACGTGTGGCTCTGCCTTTATCTTTGTGTTAATGTTTCCTCTTCTCTCTCTGTCCTGAGTTCTTATCTGTCCTGGAAAAAAAACCCATTCCCTGGCAGGTGTGGAGAGGTGACTGAAAATCCAAAAACAACAAAAAAAAAAGGGACTGGAAATTCAGTCTGGGGACAGGTGAAAAACTTCAGCTGTTTTCCTCTGTGTCAAAGAAAACTGAACCACCACCCCCCCAGCTCTGTGGGGTGTCAGAATTGCACCCCCCCAGCTCTGTGGGGTGTCAGAATTGCACCCCCCCAGCTCTGTGGGGTGTCAGAATTGCACCCCCCCAGCTCTGTGGGGTGTCAGAATTGCACCCCCCCAGCTCTGTGGGGTGTCAGAATTACCCCCCCCCAGCACAGGGGCTGCACAAAAGGCCTCATAAAACCACTCTGAGGAGGAAACCTGAGGATTCCTTCCCAGGATCCTAAAATATCTCGGGATGAGCTCTGAAGTCTCCCAGCTGGACAGAGGAGGGGTCCCCAGACCCCCACGTCCCCATCGAGGTGTTGGTGAGCACTGGCACCCCCCACGCACTGCTGGGGCTCACGGGGTGCCCAAAAGTGGGTGCAAAAAGGGGAAAAAAAGGTTCTGTGTGCTGTGGGGACCCTGCCCCCCCACGATGCCCACTCCACCGCGTCCCACGCTGCTTCCAGCTCCTGTGCCCAGCAACTTGTTTGCCTTCCAGCTGCTCCCTGGTCCCACACGTCCCCAGCAGTCCCTGCTCCTTTGATGTCCCCGTGTCTGCCTTCTCCAGAGTCATTTCCAAACCTGTTCCTGGAGCTCTGACTTCTCCAGAAGGAATGTGGGCGAGCAGAGTCCGTGCTGGGCCCCTGGGTCTGCTTCACCCCCCACTCCCCCCCCTCCTGGTCTGTTCCTGCCTTTGCTCTCCCTGTAAAACCTCCTCCTAAAGCCAAACCAAGTTTTTTTTAAAGAGTGGGATTTCTGCCTCTCCGTGGCCCTTCTGGGTGAGGAAGAGCTGAGCCCTGAGTCTTGCTCCCTGGCAGGACAGCCAAGCAGATCTCTGCCCCCGTGGTGGCTGAGGTGCCCCAGCAGCTCCCTCTCTGTCTTTGGGTTCAGGGGTCCTGCGAGCAGTGGTTGAAGCAGCCAACTCTGGAGCCTCAGTTCTCTGCCTCTGTGAGAAGGGAGATGCCATGATCATGGAAGAGACGGGCAAGATCTTCAAGAAGGAAAAAGAAATGAAAAAAGGTGAAGGTTCTGCCACCTTCGGGGTGTGGGGGAGGATTGGGTCAGGGAGTGCTGGTGAACCCAAAGCATCAGCTAAAGCTGCTGGAGAGATGACAGAGGAGCCTCAGCTCCCATTCCCACATTCCCAACACCCTCCCTGGTGTCCAAAGTGCCTCTGGTTTCAGTGTCCTCCCTTCAGGAGGTGGCCTGGTGTCCCCCCTGTCCCTCGTGTCCCTGGGGGGTGCTTCTTTGGGGGTCAGCAGGGCAGGGCAGAGCAGGCACCACCCCTGGGAGGGCTGTGTGGGGCAGGGGGCTGCAGCGTTTCATGGAGCTCCTTCTCTCTCTCCCTGTGCAGGAATTGCCTTCCCAACGAGTATATCAGTAAATAACTGTGTCTGTCACTTCTCCCCCCTGAAGAGTGACCAAGATTACATCCTCAAAGACGGGGATTTGGTCAAAATGTGAGTGTTTTGCTTTTCCTTCTCCTGGCTCTTTGCTTTCTAACCCCCTTTGGTGTGGTGAACACCTCCTCGGCGTGGCTAATTAAAGGAGTGAATAACTAGCCAAGTGAAGCATGCTCGAGGCTTCTGATGCTTCCAGAAGAGCTTCCCAAGCTGTGACACTGCAGTCAATCAATCAGTTCATCAATCAATCAATCAATCAATCAAACAACCCCTTATGTCTTGCAGTGACCTGGGAGTCCACGTCGATGGCTTCATAGCGAACGTAGCTCACAGTTTTGTCATAGATGCCTCAAAGGTGGGTTTGAGCCACCACTGCTCCTGCAACCTTGAAGTTGGGGTTAAAAACCCACTCCTGGGGTTAAAAAACCCCACTCTCAGGGTTAAAAACCCCACTCTTGGGGTTAAAACCCCACTTTTGGGGTGTCCCTAGTTCCCACAGCAGGGCTGATGGCAGCGTGTGGTCTGGTGGGATGTTCCAGCAGGCTCCTGTGGGAATTGATGCTGGGAAGTTGTCACAAAACACAAAACAGCTACTGTTTAGCTGTAGTCTTGGTGTTGTGGCTCTTGGGAATGGGTTTCCCTCCAGTGGCTGCATCTGGAGGGCCCTGATGGGGAGGAGAAAAAACAAAAAAAAAAGGGATTGAAACTTTCCCAGTCTGGGTTTGTGGCTGCAGGGCGGCTCTGTGCTGCTCGGGGGGCAGAGTGTGTGCTGTTGGGTGGAGAATCTCCATCTCTGGAGACTCAGAAGCAGCATTCTTGCCGAGGGAAGGAAGGGAACACTGCTCAGAAAGCTTTTTGTCTGTCTGCTGTGGCAGGAGAACCCCGTGTCAGGCCGCAAGGCCGATGTCATCAAAGCAGCTCATCTCTGCGCCGAGGCCGCGCTGCGCTTGGTGAAGCCGGGAAACCAGGTGAGTGGGAGAGGTTTGGGGGTGACACCAGGGGGGTGACACGGGCTGAGGAGCTCAGCACCAGCTCCAGGGGTGGAAACCAACGTGTGTGGAACAGCCCCACGGGAGTCACCCCCGTGGGAGGGCAGCAGCAGGAGGCTTCCTGCTCGGTGTCGTTCGTGGTGATTAAAAACAGAAGCTTGAGAGGGGTTTATGCTTTTTTTTGGAGGTGTTTGAGCACCAATCCGTTAGAAAACCTCTGTGTTTATCAGCAAAATAAAACCTGCCATGCTTGTGGCTTGAGTTTTGTATCCTTACATGTGTCTCCCCACGTCCTCCCTGCAGAACACACAAGTGACAGAGGCCTGGAACAAAATCGCTCACTCGTTTCACTGCGCGCCGATCGAAGGTGGGTCTGGGCAGGGGGGGAGCTTCCAGCTGCACCCCAGGTCCTCAGCTGCACCCCAGGTCCTCAGCTGCCCTCTTCCAACCTGGGGACACCTTTAAAACAGCTGCCAGCCCTGGGGGACACCATCTTGCCAGGCTACCAAAAAAAATCCCCTTCAGGACTCGCTCGATTTTTCTTTCCTTTCTTCTTTTCTTTTTCTTTTTCTTTTTCTTTTTCTTTTTCTTTTTCTTTTTCTTTTTCTTTTTCTTTTTCTTTTCTTTTTCTTTTTCTTTTTCTTTTTCTTTTCTTTTTCTTTTTCTTTTTCTTTTTCTTTTTCTTTTTCTTTTCTTTTTCTTTTTTTTCCTTTCAGTTTCTAAAAGATGCATTAATCTGGGAACAAAAGCTGCAGGCTCCCACAGCTGGTGGGCAGCCTCCTGGCTCGTGGCCTTCCTCAGGGAGATCCCATGGCCATCTGCTTGACCACTGGTAGCCCTTCAGGGAGCACAGAGCAGGCTGTGTGTGCCGCAGGCAATGGGCAGGGCACAGCCTTTCCTTCCAGCTCAACCCATTTGTGTCTTCCTTGCAGCACTGAGGTGGTTTCTGCTAGAAGGGAGCCCACTGGCTCTGCTCTGGGAGGTGCTGGGAGCCCATCCTGACCTCTGGCACACACCAGCACTGCTCTCCTGCTCAGCAACGTTGCTGTTAAATGCTTCCCTCAGCCACAATTAACCCAGCCCATTATTGTTACTGAAATTCCCTGAAATGCCACAAAGCCAGCACCTCCTCTGCTCTCACCCAAGCCCAGTTGTGTCCCATTTGTGAGCTGGTTCCGTGGGTTTCCTCAGTGCTCTGCTCTTTTCACCATGAGGGGGGTGAGACTCTGGCCCTGGTTGCCCAGAGAGGTGGTGGAAGCCCCATCCATCCCTGGAAGTTTTGAAGGCCAGGCTGGATGTAGGGATCTGAGCAACCTGAGCTGGTGGGAGGTGTCCCTGGAACTGGAATCTTCAAGGTCCCTTTAAGGGATCTTCTGACCCTGAAAATTCTGATTCTCACCCAGCAGCAGTGAGGAGGAGGAGGAGGAGGAGGAGGTGGCCACGTGCTGCCCAGGGAGCAGAGCACTGGTTTGGGAACAACCAAACTGGGCCCTGGCTGATGGAAACAACCCAAGGTGCTGTGGCTGAGCAGGGATGTGACACTGTCCCTGCAGCTGGTGGCAGTGCTAAGGCTGCAGGTGCCACTTCCAAGCTTCTATTTGAAGATGAACCAAAGGGCAGAAGGGAAAAGAGAAGCAAACCACCCCCAGCAAACCCCCCCTGAGCACTGTGCAGCTGAGGTGCTGGGGAAAGGCTTGAAATGTGAAATGAATTTGACATCTGGCAGCTCTGAAAACCCCCGGGGGGGTCTGGTGGGTGCCTGGGGGCTCTCCCCCTCCCCATGCTGAGGGGCAGCAGCATTCCGAGGGCTCGTCCAGCACTGCTGAGGGTTTGCAGAGCTCTGAGGTGTTGATGGGTTCTCTCCTCCTGGCAGGGATGCTGTCACACCAACTGAAGCAGCACGTGATCGACGGTGAGAAAACAATCATCCAGAACCCCACAGACCAGCAAAAGTGAGGATGGGATCTGGGGCTGGGGTCTGCAGGGGTGGCCCTGTCCTCTTGTCAACCTCTGAGGGGTGGCTCTGGGGCTGTGCTGAGGTTTGGCAGGAGGCTCCTGGCTGGCACCTCCTGGTGCTGTTGGGTCCTGTCCAGTTTCTTGAAGGAGAAACCTGGAGGCTGCCAGCAAGGCAACTGTTGCTGGTTGGAGTGGTGGCTGCTCCCTCACCAGGAGCTGTGCCAGGACCTCTCACTTGCCTGGCAGAAGCTGCCAGGATCCCACTGGATGGGGATCCCTGTCCCAAGCACCCCAGGAGGGTTTGGAACTCGGGAGCTGAACGTTCTGTGCCACCTCCTGCTCAGGGACCTGATCCCAGGGTGCTGCTTTGTGCTTGTGGACATCTGGCTGAGCCCACTCTGGGTTTGTTTGAGCTGCTGGGTCTTGTAGGAGGTTTTGTCTTCTCTGTTCACCATCCTCTGACTCACCAAACCTTTTTTCTTTTTCTTTTCATCCAGGAAGGACCACGAAAAAGCAGAATTTGAGGTCCATGAAGTTTATGCTGTTGATGTTCTCGTCAGCAGTGGAGAGGGAAAGGTGAGATCTGTGCTCCTGGGCCTCTTCTGCCTCTGCCTCTGCTCAGGGGGGTCACAGCAAATGCTGCAACAGCCACATCCTGGTGGGTGCCAGTTCCAGGCAGGGGACACTCGTGTCCTGGGTCCCACAGAGTCTTTTTGGGTGGAGCTGTTCCTCTTCAGAAGTTGAAGGGCACCTCCTTGGGCTTTCTCAGCTCTCCTGAGTGCTGTTTGCATTTCCAGGCAAAGGATGCTGGGCAGAGAACCACAATTTACAAAAGGGACCCCTCCAAACAGTATGGCTTGAAGATGAAAACCTCCCGTGCCTTTTTCAGCGAGGTGGAGAGGCGTTTTGACACCATGCCCTTCACCCTCAGGTACTTCCTCTTCCTCCTGCCTTCCCCACCTGTTCCCACTTGCATACTGGGTCAGCTGGGAGTGGGTGGTGAAGGATGTCACGGACTCAGGCAGGAATTCCCAGCAGAGCCCAAAGGTTGGGAATCTCCTGCTCCTGGTGGCAGGTGGGAGCTGGGGTTGTGTTTAAAATAAACCTCAGAGGGGTGAGGGCAGTGTGTGTGGGCAGCAGGCAGAGGTGAGGCTGTTCCAGTCACTTTTTATGAGGGATTTATCCCCAAACCATGGGAACCACCTTCCCTTCTCACCCAGAACTCCCTTCCCAATGGTTCCCCCAGCTTTGTCACCACTGGGGACCCCAGGGCAACGCTGAAACCTGCGGGGTGGAACTTGGCTTCCAGGGAAGGGCTGGAGCTGAGGAACAGCTCTGTCTCCTCTGCAGGGCATTTGAGGATGAGAAGAAGGCCAGGATGGGGGTGGTGGAATGTGCCAAGCACGAGCTGCTCCAGCCCTTCAATGTCCTCTACGAGAAGGAAGGTGAGTGCTGGTGGTGGGAGGATGGAGCAGATGAGTGTCACTCACTGACTGTGGCTCTGCAGATACCAAAGATGCCCTTCAGAGGCCCTGGAATTTATCCTCCAGGAAACTCGCCACCCATTTGTTTCTGGATCTCACTTTGGAGTCGTTCCAGTGATGAGATGAAAATTCTTTGGTGGAGTAATTTCCTGAGCAGGAGGAGAGATTGATGGCTGAGGCTGCTCTGCTGGAGCAGATCTAGGGAAAGGCACTGGAATCATTTTTGCCCTGGCTGGGGCAGGTTTAAGAAGTTCCTGTGAGGTGTTTTTTTAGCTGTGGAAATGGCACAAAAATGGAAAAATCTGTTGGGGGAAGAGATGAGCAGTGCCCATTCCTGTCTTGCAGGAGAGTTTGTGGCACAGTTCAAGTTCACGGTGCTTTTAATGCCCAACGGCCCCATGAGGATAACCAGTGGCCCCTTTGAACCAGAGCTCTACAAGTCAGAGTTTGAAGTGCAAGATGGAGAGCTGAAGGTTGGTTTTAAAAAGAAATTAATGAGAATAATAATGACACCTCCCCCCTCCCCACCTGCTGCCCTGCCCCTTAGGACTCCCCACAGCGGCTCCTGCTGCTCCCAAGGTGTTTCCTTTTATCTGCTGCCACAAAAAAGGAGTTGGCTTTCTAGCTTGCTTGTGTTTCCTTCCTGTCTCCAGGCCCTTCTACAAAGTTCTGCGAGCCGGAAGACCCAGAAAAAGAAGAAAAAGAAGGTAAATTGGGCCACGTTGAGTGGGGACCGGAGGCTCTCGCAGCAGCGCCCAAACGTTACCCAGCTCCTGGAAGAACCCCTGGGTGTTCCCTGGCTTGGGAGCAGCAGCCTCGTGGAAGGGGCCCCCCCTTTGGATGGGCTGAGCACCCCCAGACCCCCCTACCCTGGTGACCCCCACCCTGGGTTTGTCTCCACAGGCTTCCAAGAACGCAGAGAATGCCACCACGGGAGAGACGGCGGAAGAGAACGAGGCTGGAGACTGAGCAGCTCCTGCTCCCTCCATGTAGCACCCTACACACACACACACACACACACACACACACTCATCCCTTTTTTCTCCCCCTTTAAAACAAAACAAACAAACAAACAAAAAAACCCAAACCACAAAACAAACCCGAAAAAATAACAGAAGTGAAATAATCTGGCACTGTTTTGTCTGTCCCGACCAACCAACCAACAATCTGGACTTCCCACTGCCTACAACCAGCTCCTGTTGACTTTGCCAAGGAGGGAGGATTCTCTCAGCCACTTCAGACTACTTAAAAAAAAAAAAAAAAAAAGCAGAAAAATAAAATCAGGACTAAAAGCTAGTTGATATCCACTCTTTCTAACCTCTGATCCTGCCCACACTCCTTGAGGTGAAGAGCGAAGCCCATCCCAGTGAGGGAGTGTGGAGAGCTGCCCACTTTCTTCATCCTCCCCCTCTTGTTTTTTATTTTTTTTTTTAAGATTTCTCCCTTTACAGATTTTCTTGGAGGAAAAAAAAAAAAAAAACCAAATCCAAACTGATTACACCCGAGGAAGTGCCCAGTGCTCTGGTACCTGTGGACTGTGACCTGCCTCGCCGCGGGCATTCCTCTCCTGTACCTTGGGGCTGAGCTTTCTCTTTTAACCTCTAGATTGTGTGTTTATGATTGGGAAAAAAAAAAGGAAAAAAAAGCAAATTTGGTGACCCCTGTGAAGCTGTGGACTCCTCAGTCTACTCTGTCTCTGCCTTGATTTCCTTATAAACTCTATTTTTAACACACTGTGGTGGCAACCTCGTTTTTAATTGACTGCCCACCAGTTCCTACCAGTTCCTCCCAGTTCCTCCCAGTTCCCACCAGCCAGGACTGCCGAGGGAGATGCCCCCAACCCACCAGTGGGTTTTTTAATCCGTGGGAGGTTTATTTTTCCGTGGCCCAGCTGCACTTTTCAGCCTTTCCCGTGCGTTGGCTCTCGGAAGGATCCGTTCTCCGCCCAGGAGCTGTGGGAACCAGGCAGAGTTTTTTGGGGGATTTTGCTCTTTTATAGTCAAGTCTTTTTAAAAAAAAAAATAAAAAATAAAAAAAAAAGGAAAAAAAAACAGCAACAAAAACAGCCGGTTGAGTTTTGTGTAGTTGGATGTGAGGTTTTGTTTTTGTTTTATTTTCCTGAGACCTGGGACCGGCTCTGGTTGTTCCTCTGGTGTTACCTGAATTTGGGAAAAATTTGCCTCAAAAGAAACGTTCCCGGGGGTCTCCTCAGGCTTCTGCACCAAGATCTGGGATTTCCACCCCAAACTCCACCCCTGCAAATCTTACCAAAGTCAATAAAAAGAGAATAAATGATGAGAGGTTTTTTTTTCCTGAATATTTCCATCTCTCGCTTTTCCTTTGCTCAGAACTCTTCCGAGGGATGTGGGGTTGGAATCACCGCTGCTCCGGGGGGCACCTGGGCTCTTAACCTGGTGTTAACCCTGAGTTCGAGGGGAAAAACCTCGGGTTTGGGGTTTTTTGGGTTTGTTTTTTTTTTCGGAACCATTGTGCCTGGGGGGGAAAGGGCGGAGCTGCCCCTCAGGGTGATTATCAACACGGGGGGGTTAAGGGAACCCCCGCACCTCCTGAGACCCCCCAGGACCCCCCTCAATGTCACCGGGATCCCACCGGGACCCCCCCAGCCCCTCCGGGTCCGGGGCTGCGCAAAATGGCGGCCGCCGCGCAGACTACAGCTCCCATGATGCCCTGGGAGGCGGGGACTACACCTCCCGTCGTGCTCCGCGCCGAAGGGGGCGTGGTCAAACCGCCACCCTATAAATAGGTCCCGGCTGCGCTCAGGGCTCCTCTCGGCCGCTGCTGCCGCCATTTTCTGTGGCCGCCGGTACCGGCCGCCTCCATCCGCCTCCATCCGCCTCCATCCGCCGCCCACGGTGCCGCTCGCCCGCCGGGACTGAGCGCGGAGCCTCCGCACCGCCATGAGGGCCAAGGTGAGCGGCGGGCGCGGCCGATGGCGCCGCATCCACTCCCGGGGCGTCCCCAGCACCGTCCGGGAGCGCCTGGAGTGCGGGGACTCCGTTACTTTGGGACCGGGAGCGTCGGTGCGGGGGCTGGGGGCGAGTGACGGGGGCGGGAGGTGCGTGAGGGGGGTCCGGGTCACTTGGGGGAGGCGGAGTCGGGGTCGTGGGGGGGACAGGACCGGGATGGGGGTCTGAGGGGAAAGCTCCGCTCCGGACCCCCTGTCCCGGTTCTGACTCCTCCTTCTCCTTTCTCCCCGCAGTGGCGCAAGAAGCGAATGCGCAGGTAACGTGGGGGCGGCCCCGGGACCCGCCGGGAGCGGGGGAGCGGCTGCCCGGTCGCGTCCCGGTCCCGGTTCGCGGGGGGGTCCCGGGGCCTGAGCTTCGTTTTGTCCCGCAGGCTGAAGCGCAAGAGAAGGAAGATGAGGCAGAGGTCCAAGTAGACGCCGCCCGGTACCGCGGGAAGGGTTCGGTACCGCGGGATGGACCCGCTGCACCGGGCCGGTGCTGTTGCTCCGTGGCCGCCGTTGTGCCGCGAATAAAGTTGTTGCTTTCGGGAAACGGCGTCGTTCCTGTGGGCACCGGGGGGGGGGTCCGGTGACGGGAGGGGGAGGGGGCGCGGCAGCGGTACCGGTACCGGTACCGGGAGGGAAGGGGCGGGGCGGGGCCGCCCGGGGTTCTGGAGGGAACACACGGCGAGCTCCCAGGTGACGGCGCGCGCTGATGACGTCACAGACACGGAAGGGCCCCCACGCACGGTACGCCGGGAGGGAAACGCATGGTTCCTTCCGGGTTGCCCCGGAAGTACCATAGAGCGCTTCCTGCCCGGCGCAGAGCGGCGGCCGGAAAGGGCCGCTCATTGTTGGCGCTGGAGGACCCGCGAGGAGGCCGCGAGTGGGTGAGTCCGGGACGCGGCGACACCGGGATCGGGCCCGCCCCGACCCACTCGGGACCCCGCGGATCCCGGCCCGGCCCTTCCCGCCGCCGGGACCCGCGCTCCCGTTGCTATGGAGACCCTGCGGGGGGGACCGCGCCCCCGCCATCCTCCCGGTGCGGCCCCGCGGGGCTGTCAGGGCGCGGGGGACCCGCGGGACCGGGACCGGCGGCGAACGGGACCCTGGGGCGACCCGGAGCGGGGCTGCGAGTACCGTGAGGGGCGGCCCGGGTCTGCTCCGTGCGGTTCGGCGGCCGCGATGGCGGTGACCCCGGACGGGGTGCCCGGGGCGGTGCGGGGCTCCCCGGGGCGGTGCGGGGCTCCCCGGTTCGGGCTTTTCCCCGGTGCTCTCCCTCACCCCGTCCTTTCCTCCCTCCCGCAGTGCCCGGTGCCCCGCGGCGGTGAAGATGCCGGACCGGGACGGTTACACCACCGGCGGCAGCGGGGATGAGGTGGGAGCCAACGCCGACGACATCTGCCGGGATTTCCTGCGGAACGTCTGCAAGCGCGGGAAGCGGTGCCGGTTCCGCCACCCCGACATCAGCGAGGTCACCAACCTGGGCGTCCGCAAGAACGAGTTCATCTTCTGCCACGACTTCCAGAACAAGGAGTGCGTCCGCCTCAACTGCCGCTTCATCCACGGCACCAAGGAGGACGAGGACTGCTACAAGAAAACCGGGGAGCTGCCCCCGCGCCTGCGCCAGAAAGTGGCGGCCGGGCTGGGCCTGTCCCCCGCCGACCTCCCCAACAGCAAGGAGGAGGTGCCCATCTGCAGGGACTTCCTGAAGGGCGACTGCCAGCGCGGGGCCAAGTGCAAGTTCCAGCACCTGCAGCGGGACTTCGAGTACGAGGCGCGGGGCATGGCCCCCCGGGAGCAGGGCATCGTGCCCCCCGCCCGCCGCTACGACCCCTACGACGCCATCTACGACCCCGACCGCTACGACGACCACGAGCCGGTGCTGAAGCGGCGGCGGGCGGACGGGCTGCACTTGGAGGGCTACGAGTACAGCTTCGCCAGCCCCCGGACCGTGGAGTACCGGCTGCTGGAGGAGGAGAACGTCCTGCTGAGGAAGCGCGTGGAGGAGCTGAAGAAGCAGGTGAACAACCTGCTGGCCACCAACGAGGTCCTGCTGGAGCAGAACGCGCAGTTCCGCAACCAGGCCAAGGTGATGACGCTGAGCTCCACCCCCACGGCCACCGAGCAGACTCTGGCCCCCACCGTGGGCACCGTCACCAACTACAACCACAGCATCGCCCAGACCCACACCACGCTCAGCAGCCAGGCCCTCCAGCCCCGGCCCGTCTCCCAGCAGGACCTGGTGGCTCCCGCCGGCGCCCAGGCCGCCCCCCCCGCCAACGCCGCCCCCCCCATGAACCCCGAAATCACCCCCCTCTCCGCCGCCCTGGCTCAGACCATCGCCCAGGGCATGGCCCCCCCCGTCTCCATGGCGCCGGTGGCCGTCTCGGTGGCCCCGGTGGCCGTGTCCATGGCGCAGCCCTTGGGGGGCATCACCATGAGCCACGCCACCACCCCCATGGTCACCTACCCCATCGCCTCCCAGAGCATGAGGATAACGGCCATGCCACACTGACCCCCCCGGCGGTGGTGAGGAGGGGGGGGCCGGGGCATCCGGCCGGACTGTGACCCCCCGAGACTGAGCCTGGGGGCAGCAGGAGGATGAGGAGGAGGAGGAGGAGGAGGAGGATGAGGAGGACAGGCAGACCCCCCCCAGCCTGCGGTGGGGGCTTTCGGGGGGCACAGTGACCCCCCCAGACTCGGTGCCTGGCTCTGGCCCCCGCTGCGCAGGGGGTGGTGGATGAGACGTTGATGTGGGGGGGGTGTGGGGGTCGGACGTGGCCCCCCCGCAGCCGGGGCTGTGTCCTGGTGGGGGGCAGTGGCTCCCCCAGCCCTGTAACCTTTTCAGCTATTAAAAAAAAAAAAAATCCCCAAAATTGGAGCAGAAATCGCTCAGACCCCACCCCCCCCCCAACCCCCCCTCCCGGTGCTACCGGGACCCCCGGGGGGGGGTGCGGGTGTCCCCGGGGGCGGGGTGGTCGCACTCGTGATCCTGGCTGTGGGTGCCACTCGCGATCGGGCGTGGCCACCTGAGACCACGCCCACATTCCGGAGAGGGCGGGGCTAGGGGGGTGGGTGTGGTGAGCGGGGGCGGGGTTTGCTCGTGGGCGGGGCCTGTCCCGGGCGGTGCCGCTATCGGTGCCGCTGTCGCGATGGAGCGGGCTCTGTGCCGGGGGTCGGAGCGGGGCTCGGGGCTGCTGTCCCTGGGCCGGGGGCTGCTCTGGGCCCTCCCCGCTTACGCCGCGGGGCTGCTGGGGCTGGGGGCGGGCGCGCTGGTGCTGGCGCTGGCGCTGTACACCGGGTGGCGGCGGCGGCGGCGGAACCGGGAGCGCGGGATGCGCTTGGCCGCCCAACTGCACGGCGATGAAGAGGCCGCGGTGCGCGGGGCCGCCGGGCGCGGGGAGCTCCCGGCTTGGGTAAGCGGTGCCGGTACCCCCCGCCCCGCGGCACCGGCAGCCCCCCCGACCGCTGCAGCCTCCGGTTACCGGCGGGAGAGGGGGGGGCTGCGGGACGGGGCACCCCCGGCTGCCGCACTGCAGACACCCCGCACCCCTCCTCCTCCCCGTGATTGCTGCCGGCGGGACCCCCGGGGTGGGGGGACTACATCGGCTGCTCCGCGGGCCCCGCTTCTGCTCCCTGCGGGACCCCCCACCCACTCGTGGGTTGCACCCCCCGCTTGGGCTTCTGCCCCGCGCCGGTCGGGACCCCCGGGACCCCCATCACCCGCACCGGGCCCCGCTGCTGCCGCCACCGCCCCCTCGCTGCACCGACGTCGCTTGAGCTTCCCGGAACCCCCGCACCGTCTGCGCTGAACCCCCCCCCGTGACCGTGGCATCGACCCCCGCCCCTTTGCCCCGCGGTGGGGTCTCTGCTGCACCCCCCGCCCTGGGGTCTCCCCCGCCCGGTACCTCCCGGGGCTTCCGGCAGTGCCGGGGCCGGGCTGTGACTCACCGGGCCCGGGGGGGCCGCTTCCTGCCCGGCCGCGGGCTGGGGCGGGCTGGGGGGGCCGGGAGCCCCCTCCGGAGGTACCTGTGGGGCCGGGACCCCCTTTCTAGGAGCCCCCACCCTGAGACCCCCGGGAACGGCCACAACAGAGCGGGAATTCCCGCCAGATGTCACAGCTGCGGGGGGGGGGTGACAGTCCCGTCCCCCCCTTTTTCCCCCCCAGCACCAGCTGTCACTGTCAAACCCGAGGAGGCCCCTGCGGGGATCCTGCTGGCCCGGATGGGGGGAAACTGAGGCACGGGGCTGGGTGGGGCTGTCACGCAGGAGTGAAACTCGTGGCCGCGCTTCCTCTCCCCTTTCTGCATCCGGGACAGACCCCCCCGTGCTGGTCCCGTCCCCCCCCCACACCTCCTGGCCCCGTGACACCCCCAGCCTGTCTGCCCACAGGTCAGCTTCCCAGATGTGGAGAGGGCGGAATGGCTGAACAAGGTGAGGAGTTTGTCTGTCTGTCTGTCCAGCTGCAGCCACCCCCCTCCTGCCAGCCTTCCACCCTCCATCCATCCATCCATCCATCCCTCCATCCATTCCTCCCTCCCTCCATCTATCCCTCCATCGCTCCCTCCATCCCTCTTTCCACCCATCCCTCTTTCCATCCCTCCCTCTCTGTCCTCTCCCCCTGCTGCAGGTCCTGGCCCAGGCCTGGCCCTTTTTCGGGCAGTACATGGAGAAGCTGCTGGTGGAGAACGTGGCCCCAGCCATCCGTGCCTCCAACACCCACCTCCAGACCTTCACCTTCACCAAGGTGGACATGGGGGAGAAGGTAAAGCTTGGGGCTCCCCCGGGGGGGGGGGAGGGCTGCCCCCCAAGACCCCCATGCTCACCTCTGCCCTCCTCCCCCCCTGCAGCCTCTCCGGGTCCTGGGGGTTCGGGCTCACCCCGGTGCCCACAAGAAGCAGATTCTGCTGGACCTCAACATCAGGTGAGCAGCTGGAGCCTCCCGTGTGGTGAAGGTGTTGGGGTCTCAGTCCTCTGTCCCCCTCCCCCGGGCTGGGGGGGGTCGGGGGGGGAACCCCACTCCCTACATCCCATCCCTGCAGCTACGTGGGTGACGTCCAGATCGATGTGGAGGTGAAGAAGTTCTTCTGCAAGGCGGGGGTGAAAGGCATGCAGGTGAGGGGGGGTCCTGGGGGACGGGGGAGCTGTCAGGGGGGGGCGATGATGTGGCCTTGGGTGGGGGTCACATCTTAGTGCTGCCCCCTCCCAGCTCCACGGGATGCTGCGGATCATCCTGGAGCCCCTCCTGGGGGATGTGCCCATCGTGGGGGCTCTCACCATGTTCTTCATCCGGCGCCCAGTGAGTGCCCCCCCCTTCCAAAAAAAAAAAAAAAAAAGGAGCCAGCACCTCCCCCGACACCCCCACAGGGTGCAGCTGGGGGGCTGCCCCCACCTCTGACCTCATTTCCCCCTCCCAGACCTTGGACATCAACTGGACAGGGATGACCAACCTCCTGGACATCCCGGGACTCAGGTGAGCCCCAGCACACCCGGGGGGGTCTTCCCAGCCCCCCAGCCCCGTGCTGCCCCTCACCCTGTGCCCCCCCCAGCTCCATGTCGGACACGATGATCATGGACGCCATCTCCTCCTTCCTGGTCCTGCCCAATCGCCTCCTGGTACCGCTGGTTCCGGACCTACACGAAGCTGCGCAGCTCCGCTGCCCCCTGCCCCGGGTAAGGACAGGACGGGGGGACCCGGGGGGGCCCGGGGGACCCTCGGCTGAGCCCCTCCTCTGCAGGGGGTGGTGCGGGTGCACCTCCTGCGTGCCCGGGACCTGCGCTCCAAGGATCGGTTCATGGGGGGGCTGGTGAAGGGCAAATCGGACCCCTACGCCGTCCTGCGGGTCGGCACCCAGGTTGTCACCAGTCGTGTCATCGATGACAACCTCAACCCCGTCTGGGACGAGGTCTACGAGGTGAGACAACCCCCTCCCCCCCGCCCCCAGGGACCCTCGGACCCTCCCCATCACCTCACGCAGGCTGTGGGGGAGGACGTGGCCCCCCAAGGCCGTGCCCCTGACCTGGCTGTGGTTGTGGGGACCCCCGGTGTCCCCAGGCGGGCTGTAGGGACAGGAGGACCCCAAACTAACTGGGCTGGACACAGGGACCCCCGTGATGGCCCCAGCCTGGCTGTGCTGGGCAGTGGGGACCCTGTGTGTGTGTCCTGTACCCCAGTTCATCGTGCACGAGGTGCCGGGACAGGAGATGGAGGTGGAGCTGTTTGACAAGGACCCCGACCAGGACGATCTCCTGGGCAGGTGGGGGGGGGAACACACAGACCCCTGAGCTGGTGGCTGGGATGGGGGGCAACTCCCCCCCCCTGGCTGGACAGCTGATGTCCCCATCCCATTTGCCCCCCAGGATGAAGCTGGATTTCGGGGAGGTGCTGAAGGCCCGGGTGCTGGAGGAGGTGGGTGCTGGGGTGGGGGTCCCTGAGGGGGGGGGTCGGGGGGGCCGTGCTGATCCTTCTGCCCCCACAGTGGTTCCCGCTGCAGGAGGGGGGGCAGGGGAGGCTCCACCTGCGCCTGGAGTGGCTCACACTGATGTCTGACACCTCCAAACTGGACCAGGTGAGATGAGTTTGTTGGGTGGGGGGGACAGTGGGGTGGTCCTGACCCAACTGACCCATTCCCCCCCCTCCTCAGGTTTTGGAGAGGAACCGAACGATCGTGGCCAAACCTGAGCCCCCCTCAGCTGCCATCCTGGTCGTGTACCTGGACCGGGCTGAGGACCTGCCCGTGAGTGGGGGTCCGGGGGGGCCATGGCTGCTAATTCACTGCTGGGGGGGTGTCAGAGATGTGTGGGACTCCCCCTTAACCCCCCCCCCCCCATTTTGTACAGATGAAGAAGCCAGGCAAGGAGCCCAACCCCATGGTGCAGGTGTCGGTGCAGGATGTGACACGGGAGAGCAAGGTGAGACAGGGGGGTCCGGGGGGACCCCAGCCATGCCCAGGGTCCTGATCACCAGTGGGGGTCTCACCTGCTCCCCCCCCCCCAGGTGGTCTACAACACCTCTGCTCCCATCTGGGAAGACGCTTTCCGCTTCTTCCTGCACGACCCCATGAACCAGGACGTGGACATCCAGGTGAGACCCCAACCCCAGATCCCCCCCAGCCCCATTTTGCTACTGATCTCCCATTTTCCCCCCAAGTCCTCCCACCCCCATTTCTCCCCCAACCCCCCAGTACTCTCATTCCCTGTGTGTCCCCCTCTCCCCCCCACAATCCTCATGAGCCCCCCGTGCCCCCCAGGTGAAGGACGACCCCCGCCAGAGCAGCCTGGGGTCCCTCTCGCTGCCCCTCTCCCGGCTCCTCACCGCCCCAGACCTGACTCTGGATCAGCCCTTCCAGCTCCAGCACTCGGGGCCCAGCAGCCGCCTCTACATGAAGCTGGTCCTGCGGGTGAGGGGGGTCGGGGGGGCTGGGGAGGGGGTTTCTGCCCCTGCCAGCCCTCCTGCTAACCCCCAGACCCGCAGGTGCTTTTCTTTGATGCCCCTGAGAATGGTGGCCCACCCCCCACCCCCCCGGGGCAGCCTGACCCCCTGACCAGCACCAGTGGCACCCAACGTCCCACCCATGCCAGCCCGGACCCCCAGTTTGGCACCGAGGTAGGGAGAGGGGGGGTCTGGGGGGGAATCAACACGGGGAGGATGGACGGGGGGGGATCTGCATAGGGGAACAGTGTGGGGAGCTGGGGAGGGCTGGAGTGATAGGGGGTCCGGGGACAGGAAGGGGGGGTCAGGGCCGGGGGTGCCCCCCTTGCCAGCGCCTGGTTGTGTCCCCAGCACGTCCTGCGGATCCACCTCCTGGAGGCCGAGAACCTGATCGCCAAGGACAACTTCTTCAAGGGGATGGTGCGGGGCCGCTCCGACCCCTACGTCAAGGTGCGGGTGGCCGGGGGGGTCTTCCGCAGCCGCGTGATCAAGGAGAACCTCAACCCCCGCTGGAACGAGGTCTACGAGGTACCGGGAGGGTCCCCCCACCCCACCCTGGGCATCCTCCTCAGAAGGGGTGTGCTCCGTTTGGGGATCCCCTTCCCCCACCCAGAAGGGGAAACTGAGGCAGGGAGGAGCTGGGAAGGGAAGCCCACGGGTGACACCTCTCCCCACTCAGGCCATCGTGGACAACGTCCCGGGGCAGGACGTGGAGTTTGATCTCTTTGACAAAGACATCGACAAGGATGACTTCCTGGGACGGTGGGTGCTGGGGGGCTCAGAGGGTGCCCCCCCTCCCCAAAACCCTCACCCACCGCTGCCCTGTCCCCCTCCCCAGGTGCAAGGTGCCGCTGAGGAGGGTGCTGAGCACCCGCATTGTCGATGAGGTAGGAGAGGGGCTGGGGGCTGCATGGGGGGGGTGGGAGGGCTGCGCCGGGGGGGGTCTCACCCCCCCTCCCCATCTCCTCAGTGGCTGCCCCTGGAGGAGGTGAAGTCGGGGCGGCTGCACGTGCGTCTGGAGAGGCTGAGCCCCCACCCCAGCACTGCCCTCCTGGAGCAGGTACGGGGGGACAGGGACCCCCAAACCCCATCCCTTTGCATCCCCGCCCTCCTCCCCCTGCATCCCTCCCCTTGTCCCCAGCCTTTTGCTCCACCTGTCCCCGCGTGCCCCCCGGCCCCTGTGGGACCCTCACCCCCCCCTGCCCCTGTGGGACCCTCACCCCCCCCTGCCCCCCAGGTCCTGCACACCAACAGCCTCCTGCAGCCGGCCCGGGGCGAGGACCTGGCGGCCGCGCTCCTCTCCGTCTTCGTGGACCGAGCAGCTGATCTGCCGGTGAGTCCCCGGCCCCCCCCGGCTCCCCCCGGACTCCCACATCGTCCCCATTGTCCCCATTGTCCCCTGCTGTCCCCAGCTCCGGAAGGGCTCCAAGCCCCCCGCTGCCTTTGCCAGCCTGGCCGTGGGCACCGTGACCGCCAAGACCAAGGTGAGAGGGGTGGGGGACGGGGAGGGATGGGGGGGGGATAATGGGGAGGGGTCTTTCACCTGCTCTCCTGCCCCCAGACCTGCTCCCCCTCCACTGAGCCCGTGTGGGACGAAGGCTTCTCCTTCCTCAGCAGGAGGCCCCACGGGGAGTCGCTGGAGCTGCAGGTCTCTGTCCCGACCCCAGGGTGGGGGTCCCATCCCCATCAGCCCCATGGTGGGAGCCCCGGCCCATCCCCTAGGAGGGGGTCCGGTCCCCGTGGTGGGGGTCCTGCCGGGGGCTGATCCGGCTGTGCCTGCAGGTGAAGGAGGAGGGGGGGCAGCCCCTGGGGACCCTCACGCTGCCCCTGTCCCAGCTCCTGGCCACCGAGGGGCTGGCGATGGACGGGTGGGTGCCCCTGGCCGGGGGGGGACCCAGCAGCCAGATCCTGCTGCGGGTGCAGCTGGGGGTGAGTGACTGGGGGGCTAACGGGGGGGGGGTACGGGGGGGGGCAGCTGAGACCCTCCTCACCTTCCCCTCTCCCCCCAGGTGCTGGTGTCACAGCAGGCAGAGGCAGGAGCTGGCAGCGTGTCCCTGGACGGGGGGGACAGTGTCCCCCAACCCACTGAGGCTCCGGGGGAGGAAGAGGGTGGGGCCGGGGGGCTGCGTCAGCGCCTGCTCCCCACTGACAGGTAAGGGGGGGGGCACAATCCCCCCCAAACCCCCGGTGGCATCCATCTCCTGTCCCTGTGTCTGCAAACCCCCCAGCCAGGACGGGGGGGTCTGGACGTGAATTCTTCCCCCCGGGGAGCCTGTGACGGAGCCCCCCCGTGCCGGGGGTCTGGGGGGGGCACTGACCCTCTGCCCCACAGCCCCCCCGAGCAGGCAGAGGGTCCCCTGGGCCGGCTGCAGCTCACGGTCTGGTACCACGGGGACGAACGCAAGCTGGTGGCCATCGTCCACGGCTGCAGGTGAGGCCGCAGGTGGGTGGGGGGCACGGGTAGGGGGTCTTGAGATTGGGACCCTCGAGCCGTGTCCCCCCTCCCCAGGAAGCTGAGGCCGGTGTCGAAGGAGCTGCCGGACCCCTACGTGTCCCTGGTGCTGCTCCCCGACCGCAGCCGCAGCACCAAGAGGAAAACCAGCGTGCAGAAGAGGACCCTGAACCCCGACTTCAACGAGAGGTGGGGGGATTAGAGGGGGGGGTGTCCTTCCCGAGGCTGCCCAGTTTCACCCAGTACGGCCCTGTACAGCCCAGTCTGTTGGCCAGGTTCGAGTGGGACATCTCCCTGGAGGAGGCCTCGCGGCGCAAGCTGGAAGCTCACGTCAAGTCCCCCCTGTCCTTCATGTCCCGGGAGAAGGAGGCGCTGGGCAAGGTGGGGGGGGACAGGGGGGTGTCTGGGAGGGTCCGGGGGGGTTCAGAGGAGGTCTGGGGGAATACTGGGGGACCTCGGGATCCTTGCTGAGCCTCTGCTCTCCCCCAGCTCCATCTGGACCTGGCGCGGGTGGATTTGTCCGAGGGGGGAACCCACTGGTGAGTGGGGCCCTGAGGGGGTCCTGGGGGCGGGTGTCTATGGGGGGTGTGTGTGGGGTCTGTGTTTTCACCCCCCCTCACCTCTCTCTCCCCACAGGTACGAGCTGCAGGATGAGAGGAGCAGCCCCTAGAGCTGGGGAACCCCCAGACCCCCCCAGTCCCCACCACGCTTGGGGCAGTGGGAAGGGTGAGGGGGGTGGGGTCGTGTCCCCCCCCCAGCTGCTCCTCCCGCACCCCCTGCCCCCGCCTCCACTGACCAAAGATGCACCGGGTGGGGCCCCCCTGTGCCCCCCCAGACTGTTACGGACCTCGTGCCTTTCGCCCACCGAGGACCCTCCCGATGTGGGGGTCCCCGTGCTCCCACGCCCCCTCCCCCCGGGAGATGCTTCTGTTCGAGCCGCTGTCACCGCCACGATGCCACCACCGTGCCACCACCGCGCTGCCACCACCGCGCCCACCCCCCCGCTGCCTTCCCGGGGCTGCGTCCCCGTGTGCGCGAGTGTCCCCCCCCCGTGACAATAAAGGAGGGAGGAGACAGTGGCAGCTTCGGGTGGTCCTGGGAGTCTCGGGTGGGGTCCCGGGGAAGCTATGGTGTACCCCCCCCCTGTGTGGCAGAGTCCTGCGGGTGGTGTCCCTTGTGGGGTGCTCCCCACCCTGGTGGGATGCACAGTGGGATGCTGTGTGCCCCCCACCCCCCGCGTGGTGTCTCCACTCTGGTGTCCCTGGTGGGATGCCACCCTCAGGCTGTGGTCACCATGGTGTCCCCATCGGGTGGGGTGGGGTCATTGGGGTGTCCCTCCTGCCGTCACCCCACTGTCACATCCCTGGTGGGATGCTGTCTTTGGGGTGCCCACCCATGGGACCCCTCCCCTTGCAGTGTTCCCCCCCCGGGGTTTCTCCCCGCTGCGCTGTCCCTATCATTGGGGTGTCCCTTCGGGGTGTCCCCCACCGTGGTGACCCCCTCCCCATCCCGCTCCGTGCCCATCTATAGACAAAAAATCCCCCCCGGGAGAAGGGGCGTGGCCTCAGATGTCCCCGCCCCCTCCTGCATAATTAGCCGCCTAATTAGCGCGCGGTGACGCAGCCGGCGCGCGCCCAATGGGCCCTCGGTGACGCCGTTCGGTAGAAATCGCCCGCCCGAACCCCGAACCCCCCCTCCTCCTACGGCCCAGAGCGCGGAGCAGGGACCGGAGCAGCAGCCGACATGGTGGGACACCGGGACCGGCACCGGGACCGCGACCCGTACCCGGCATCAGCACCGGGACCGGCTGGCGCGAGCGGGGAGGGCGGGGGCGCGGCGGGGCAGGGGGCAGGGGGGGTCTCACCGGGTGCGGGCGTCGGTGCCGGTACCGGTACCGGTGCCCGCTGACCGCGGTGCTTTCCCTGCAGTGCGACTTCTCGGAGGAACAAACCGCCGGTGAGTTACCGGAATCAGGAGCATCTCACCCCCCCCCGAGACCCATACTGGGAACGTTCCCCTTCCCGGTACCGGGAATATCCCCCCACCTCGGTACTGGGAACCGGGAACATCCCGCCACCCCGGTATTGGACACCGGCAATAGATCCCCACGGTACCGAACACTGGGCATGGCCTCCACCGGTACCGGGCACAGGGAACATCCCCCCGGCCCGGTACCGGGCATAGGGAACGGTTCCTCTCTCCCGGTACCGGGAACCGGGCACTGTTCCCAGCGGTACCGGGAACCGGGAACATCCTCCCCCGGCCCCGGCGCTTCCTGCCCGGCCACGGGCGGGGCCTCTCGGGGCAAAGTCTCTCCCGGGCGGGGCCGATCCCGCCGGGCGGGGGCTGCGGGGGCCTGGGGCCTGCGGGGCGGGGGGCATGCGGGTCCGTGGGGAGATGCAGCCCCGGGCCCAGAGGGATGCGGGGCGCGGGGGGGTTCGGGCCCTTTTTGCACCATTTGCCCTTATATGGGCAGAGCGCGGGGCCGGGCCCGCATTCCTGCGGGGTGGGGCCGCCCGAGTTCCCTGCGGGGGGGGCAGGGAAGGAGTTACGGGAGGGGCAGGGAAGGAGTTGCGGGGGGGCCACGCAGCATCCCGGCTGTGCCCGGCGCTGGGACCACGACCTCCATCTGGGCCGGCGTCGGGTTCCACCTGGAAACCGGATCCCGGCGGGAGCGAAACCCGACCCGGGGCCGCAGGGGGGGGTCTGAGGGGGGGGGAGCAGGCAGGTAATGGGGTCCTCAAGGTGCAGAGTGTTGGGGGTGCAGGCTCTGGGGTCCCAGAAGTGTGGGGGGACTGTGGGAGCAGCATCCTTCGTGGGTAGGAGGGTGAGGGGATCCCGGTGGGGTTGCAGGGGTCCCGGTGACCCGGGAGGGGGGGGGTCTCGGGGGTGCCCCGGTTCTGACACGGCTCTGCAGAGTTCAAGGAAGCATTCCAGCTCTTCGACCGCACCGGGGATGGGAAAATCCTCTACAGCCAGTGCGGGGATGTGATGCGGGCTCTGGGGCAGAACCCAACCAACGCCGAGGTCATGAAGGTGCTGGGCAACCCCAAGAGCGATGGTGAGGGCGGGACCCCCCCCCCCCCAAATCCCTGTGGGTACCCCCCTACCCCCCCTCAGCCCCCTGCCAACAGCTTCTGTCCCTCAGAGATGAACGTGAAGACGCTGAGCTTCGAGCAGTTCCTGCCCATGATGCAAACCATCGCCAAGAACAAGGACCAGGGCTGCTTCGAGGACTACGTGGAGGGGCTGAGGGTCTTCGACAAGGAGGGCAACGGCACCGTCATGGGGGCTGAGATCCGCCACGTCCTCGTCACCCTGGGTGAGTGTCACAACTCCAGACCCCCCCCTAAAATCCCCCAAGGACCTCTCAGCCTTCCCTGGAAACCCCCAAAGCTCAGCCAGCCCCAAGGACCCTGTGAGCTCCCACCCAGTGGTGGGATCCCTACGGCCCCCAGCCAACTCCAGGGCCCCCCCCCAAACCCTGGGGCCCCCCGGTGTCCCCTCTGCTGTCCCCACGGGGTGACAGGGCTGTTCTGCAGGTGAGAAGATGACAGAGGAGGAGGTGGAGCAGTTGGTGGCCGGGCACGAGGACAGCAATGGGTGCATCAACTACGAAGGTGAGGGACGGGGCTGTGGGGAGGGGTCCTGGGGGGGGTGGGTGTCCCATGGGTGTCCCGGGGGGCACAGCCACACCCCCCACTCCCTCCTTGACCATCATGTCTCCTTCCTTCCTCCCAGCGTTTGTCAGACACATCTTGTCAGGGTGACGCCGCAGGGGTACGCGCCTCCCCCGTTACTTACAGTTTTTTTTTTTCCTTCCTTTATTTTTTTCAGTGGCGTCTTTTTTTTTTTTAAAACAAACAAAAAAAACCCCAAACCAACCAACCAAAAAAAAAAAAAAAGCCGCCTGGTTTGCGCTCTCACCCTTGGTGCACCCCTATCCCTCCCCCCCCCCAAAACCCCCTGCATGTCCCTCTGCATGGAGCCCCCTCCCCCTGCGTGCCGGGGCTGGGATCTGGGTGCTGGTGTGGGGGTCCCGTGGGGGTCCCGAGGAGCTCCCAGCCACGGGACTGCAGCGCTGCCGGTTCCTCCCTGCGCTCTTCAGCCCTTTGACTTTTTTCTTGTTTTTTTTTATTTTTTTTCCTACCTCTCTCTGGGACAAGGGCTTGGGGGGCCCAGCAGATGTCCCCCTCCCTCACCCTCCTCTCCCTCCCTCTCTCCACAGAGCTGGTCCGGATGGTGCTGAGTGGCTGAGGACCCCTCGTGTTCCTGTTCCCACCCCCACTCTGAGTTTTGTGCCTTCTCCATACTTTTCCTGCCACCGCGACCCATTCCCCAACCCCCCCCCCCAAACCTCCCCCAGCCCACCCACTCCCCAACCCCCCCAGCTCCCAGCCCCACTGGCTAAGTTATTGCTCCACGGCATCAAATAAAGTGTTGGAGAGGTGATGCTGGGTCTCTGAAGCTTTGTGTGTGTCCCCCCCCCTTCATCCCCAGACAGCCCCTGCAGGAGGTTGTTTCTTCCCGCCCCGGGGACTTGGAATTTTATTTTTGTTGGTTCTTTTTTTTAGAAAAAAAAACAAAAACAAAACAAAACAAAAAAAAAAAGGGGGGGGGGAGGAGAGGATGACAACTGAGAAGGCATTGGGGAGGGAGGGGGGAGATTCAGGGAGGGGGGGGAAATGCCCAAGTGCCAGGTGGGATTGGAGCTGTCTCATAAATAGCCGGGGGGGGAGCAGGGTCCCCGGCCCCCCCAGGGAGACCAACACTTAAATAAAATCCGGGACAATCATAAAAAAATACCGAAGCTGGGGGGGGGAGAGGGGAATGAGGGGTGGGTTTTGGGGTGGGCTTCCTTTGGGGTGCCTTGTGGGGGCGGGAGAGCCCGGTCTCCCCGGGCCAGGGGGGCTGTGGCTTCCTCGTTGGGGGTCTCACTGCGTGGGGGGGACGGGGGTGGCCGTGCTGGGGCTGGGCGCGATGGGGTCCGTCTGCAGGGGGGGCCCTTGGTCTGTGGGGAGAGAAAAGAAAGGGGTGGGGGGGGTCACATCTGGGGGGGCAAGGGGGTGCAAGAGCCCCTCTTGCCCCACAGCTCCAGGGAAAGGTTAAGCCCCCGCCCCAGCTTCATGCCCGCGAGTGGGTTTGTGTGTGTGTGTGTCCCAAATCCCAGAGCCATTCCCGGCGGGTCCCCGCCTCCCTGTCCCCGGTGGTCCCCCGTGTCCCCCCATGTCTCACCTGCGAGGAGGCCTGGGTTGGGAAGGAGGCTTCCCTGCACGGCGGCCACGATGGCGGGGCTGTGCGCGGCGGCCGAGCCCCCCGCCAGCTGCGGCAGGGCCAGGCCGGGTGGGTGGGTGTTGGGGGGCAGCCCCCCGGGCGGCATGCTGCTGGCCAGGGCCCCATGCAGCGGGAGGGCGGGGGGGTTAGCGGGGAAGGAGGCGCCGGGGGGCTCGGCGGGGGGGTTAGCCATGCTCAGGGGGATGGCGGATGGAGGCAATCCGAAGGGCAGAGCCGCGGGCGCATTACCGGGCACGGCGGGGTGGCCGCTGCCACCGAGGCTCCCAGCCAGGCTCTGGGACGGCGGCTGCTGCCCGGGGAACGGCGCCGGGGCTGCGGGGACAGCGGGGTCAGCACCGACGCCCCCGACCCGGTGTGGAGACCCCCCCCCGACCCTCCGCATCCCAAACCCACCCCGAGCCCGTGGCTCACCGTGCGGGACGGCCGGGGCGCCCGGCGGCGGGGGCGGCTGCGGCGGGGGGGCCCCGGGCAGCGGCTGCCCCACGGGCTCAGCGGGGGCCACCATGGCGGGGGTGGGCGGCGCGGCCAGCGGGTGGGCGGCGGGGGCCAGGGGGGCGGCGGGCAGGGGCTGAGCTCCCGGGGGCAGCGGGGGCGGCTGCTGCTGCTGCTGCTGCTGGAGGTGCTGGAAGTGCTGCTGCCGTGCCCGCATCTCCGCGTACTTCAGCTGCTCCATGTGGAAGGCCTGGCGGTCGGCCAGCAGCTGCTGCCGCTGGTATTCCAGCTGGAGAGGAGGGAAGGGAGACAGGCTGGGGGTCAGGAGGGGATGAGGGAGCCCAGGGCAAGCACCTGGTGTCCCCCATCACCGCTGGCACCACTCACGGCCTCGCGCTCCCGGTCCATGATGGTCTCCAGCTCCTCGAAGTGCCGCAGTTTGATCTCCAGCTTCTTCATCTGTGTCTCCACCAGCAGGGCCACCAGTGACTTGATCTTCCGTTCCTCCACCGCTGCCAAGTGCTGTGGGGGTCCCCAGGGTGGTCAGCACCCACCACCCGGGCTGTCCCCTGCCCCCCAGCCCTGTCCCCAGCCCCTCACCTTGGCCTTGACGGCAGCGGCAGCCAGGGCAGCAGCAGCAGCAGTGGAGAGGTTCCCCTCACCGATGTCCCGCTCCACCTTGGCCTTGCGCTCAGCCTCGGGCTCTGGTGGCTCCTTAGGCACCTCCTCTGGACCCTCCTTCACCTCCTTCTCCTTCTCTGGCTCCCCTTTGGCAGGACAAGGGCCATGTCAGCAGGGCTGTGGGGAGCTCAGTGCCCCCCCAGGCCAGCCGGGGTCCCCCTCACCTGCACCATCACCATCCCCCTTGTCGGGCTCCTTCTCGCCCTCCACCTCTTTTCCTTTCTCTTCCTCCTTCTTGGGAGCCTCTCCAGGCTTCTCCTTCACCTCCTCCTCTGCAGCCCCGTCCCGGGGCTCCTGTGGAGGGACCGTCCCCCAGTCCATTCGGGTCCCTGGACCCTCACACCCCATCCCCAAGCCCCTGAGTGCCCCCTCCCCAGCCCAGCCATGACCTTTGCTTCCTTCTTCTCCTCCGTTGGCTGCGCCTCTGCCCTCGGCTCCTCCGCTCCGCTCTCCTCTGAGGACACAAGTGCAGGCTCAGTCCCTGCCCTAGGCCTGGCAAACTCATCACAGGGCTCCCCCGGGACCCCCTCACCTATCCTCTCAGGCTCATCCGAGGTGGTGCCGGCGATGCCGCTGCTCTCCAGCCCGAAGGCAGGGTCGGCCTTGCCCGTCACCTTGGCTGCCTCCTCCACCTTGCGGACGTGAGCTTCCACCAGGGCAGTGGGAACCTCCTCCTTCATCTTGGAAAATTCCTCTGCAGGGAAGCACAGGCCCTCAGCGGGAACCCCAGGGGACCCCTGTACCCCTGGAAGCCACCCTGGGCCCTCAGCACTGGGGCTTGGCCCTTCCACTCATAGGTCTCACCCTGTCCTCCCATAGGACTTGTCCTGAGCTCCATGGGACCTACCCCACAGTCTCTTAGAGTCATCCCATATTCCTGGAGGAATCCCTGCAGGGCTTCATCATCCCCCCACAGGGCTTCATAATCCCCCCACAGGGCTCCATAATCCTCCCATCACAGGACTCATCCCATCTCCTCTTATCTACAGATTCCTCTTATCTACAGCATTCCCTGTAGGACTCATCCTGTCTCTCCATGGGATGCATTCTACCTCCCTACAAAACTCCCATCAGGACTCATCCCACTCCTCATAGCACCCCTCACCCTGGAATCACTCCCATCCCCCCCAGACCCCAGCTGACCCCCTGCCTCACCCAGGGCTGACTTGGCGGCGGCAGAGGCGACGCGGGGGTCGACGACGGAAGCGAGGAAGGCGACGGTGCTCATGACGGGGTTCCCAGACTGGCTGAAGGGGATGGGCTGGTAGGCCAAGGGCCCCAGCGACGCCTCTGAGTCCTCCAGGTAGGGATCCTCGATCGGCAGCCGCAGGAAGTGCAGGATGCACTCGTCCTGTGTCCGGCTGCCCACGTGCTCAGACACCTTGTTCCAGTCGTCCTTGTACATCTCCAGGGCCTGTGGGATGGGGTCGGGGGTGTCAGGGGGGTCCAGCAGCCCTCTCCTCCCTCCCCTCTCCATGGTCCCTCGCTCACCTCCAGCAGCAGCAGCGTCTCCTGCTCCGTCCACTCCCTCGTGGCGCTAGCGGCGGCTTTGCTCTGCGGGAGGACAAAAAGGGGTGAGGGGTGGTGGGCAGGGGGGGCCGGGGCCCAGGCCAGGGGGGTGCCCACCTTGGAGGGAACGTTCTTCTTGGTGTACATGTCAGTGCGGAGGCCGAAGTTCTGCATGTCAGTCGGCTTCTCCTTGCTCTTGTCGGGGAAGTTGAGCATCTGCTGCGAGGCCGAGGTCTGCTGCCGGGGGAGAGAGAGGTGCTGGGGGGGTGGCCGTGGGGGGCAGGTCGCGAGGACGCCGGTCCCCCCCCAGAGAAGCCTTCGTGCCCCGTCTCGTCACGGTGTCCCCCCCGCGTCCCTGCTCCCCGGGGCAGGGCGGCATGCGGGGCGCGAGGGGGAGGAGGGAAGGAGCCTTCCTCGGCCAGCGGCGGGGGGACGGACCCCAAGGAGCCGCCTACCAGCTCCGGCTTCCCCTTCACCGTCTCGGTGACGAGCTCTTCGATCTCTTTGCTCTTTCGGCCCGTCTTGGCGTCGCCGTCGCTCTGCCGGCCCTGAGGCACGGATCGAAGCTGTGCGATCCCCCCCCCGCCCCCCCCCTACCCCGCGCCCGGCCCCCGCGGGGACCGGGGGACAGCAGAGGGGGGACGCGGCTGGGCGAGGAGTGGAAGCCCCCGCGCACCCACCTGGGGGGTCTTGGGCTGCAGCGGCACCAGCCCCGAGGGGGTGTCGGCCAGGACGTGGAAGTGAGAGGTTGGCGGGGGGCCCATGGGGGTGGGACGGCTCTCAGCATCCACTTGGTAGTTGATGAGGCCCCACTGCTCCAGGAAGGCATGGACCCTGCGGAGAGACGGGTTCAGACCCCTGGATGCCAAACCAAAACCCCCCCCCGTGGGGTGGGGGAGGTCCCATCGTCACCAGACCCACCTCATGATGGCACAGACGTCCCCGGCCAGGTTGCGGCGGCAGGCGGTGGAGGTCAGGTACTCCTGGGGGTTCAGCCGGTACGTGTCGATCATGAAGTTGCGGTAAGCCAAGTATCTGTGGGGAGGGGGACGAGGGGGTCAGTGCTGGCTGTAGCCCCAAGGGCACAGGGAGGGACAGGGAAGGGGTTTGGGGGGGTGTTCACCCTCACATTTCGGGCGTCTTGGATTTATTCTTGCCGTTGAAGAACTCGGGCAGCGCTCGGCGCTCGATGGCGTGGACGCTGCGAAGGGAGAGGTTGGGGGAGGGCCTGGCCTGGCTGTCCCACAGACCCCCCATCCCCCTCCTCCTCCTCCTGGGCTGCCCCGTACCTGTTGTAGTCGAACCAGGCGGCGTAGCTGGGGATGATGATGTGGTGGGTCTGCTCTGTCACGTTGTCCTCGTGCAGGTCGGGGTTCTTGGCCTGCTCCCCCTTGCTCCCGGTACCGTTCTCCTCCTCGTCCTACCAGAGACAGGTGCCGTGTGGGTAAGGGGGTTCTGAGCCCCCCTTTTAGACTCTTCCTCATCTTCACCAAGCAGGATGGCCCATGGAAAAGCTGCCCACAGCCCCAAGAAGGAAAGGAAGGGCAGAAAAGGGCCTTCCTGTCTCCAGAAGAGATGCAGTGACCCTGGTGCTGCTGTGGGAACATCACCCCTGGGAAAGTGAGGAGGGGACATCCCTGGGCCTCACCTTGCCGGCTGTCTCCATGCTCTCATCCTCCTGCTCATCTGGAAGAGAGGAGTGGGGGTGGGTTTGTGCACTGCCAAGTCTGGGGGTGGGGGGATCCCCATGATGCCCAGCCCCTCAGGCTCACCCAGGTCTGTCATGGTGCCCCCCTTGACGGGTGCAGACTCCGAATCCTTCTTGGTGTTGACTGCAGAAGAGGATGCGGCTCTGAGCCCCCCAAGGACAGGCCCCCAGCCCAGCCCATGTGAGTGGGGGGACAGGACCTCATGGGGGGGCTGCCAGCTCCCCAGCCTGACCTGTCTTGGGCAGGGTGACCTCCTCCACGTTGGGGACAGGTGAGGGCTCATCCATGTCCTTGGTCAGATCCTCCTGCTCCTCCTCGCGGTGGCCACGCTTGGATTTGTTGTAGGGGGTGGAGGGTCTGCGAAAGGAGAGACCCCCATGTCCCCATCACCATTCCACGCTGGGGCACCCCAATCCACAGCCACACCCCAGCCCAGGCTCACCCCTTCTTTGCGTTCTTCTTCTTGGCCTCTGGGGTGGGTGAGGGGGAGGGCGAGCGCTTCCGCTTCTTGTAGTTTCCTCCCTTCTTGTCCCGCCGGTCAGAGTCAGGGCTGTTCACCTGGGGGGGAGAGGGGGGTCTCTGGGTTGGACTGAGAGGGATGACCAGGCAGAGACCCCCACCATGTGCCCCCCCCAGCTTTGCCGCCCCGCTCTGACCTCATCTGTCAGCGTCTTGGCTGAGATCTTCTTCCTGCGGGTGATGGGGCTCTTCTCATCCGACACCTCATAGTCCTCCTCGTTCATCCACTCATTGAAGGTGTCTGTGTCCAGGATCCACTTGGCATGGACCTGCCAGGCCGGGGGGCAGGCGGGTCAGGGGAGGGGGCTGCAGTCACCCTTCCAGCCTGGAAGACCCCTGTTACCTTCCGGGGCTTCTCCGGTGTTGGGGCGTCCTCCACGGAGGCCTCGATCTCGCTGGCAGGGATCCAGGTGTCGTAGCTGTGGGTGCAGTGGGATGGGTGAGAGTGGCACCTGTGGTGGGGCAGGTGGGTACCCCACGGGCACCCTCAAGCTCCAGCACATCCCCACAGCCCCCCACAACCCCCCCAGGACCCCTCACCTGTCAGGGTAGTACCCCCAGTGCAGCAGGACCTGCTTGTCACGCTTCATGACCGGTCGGACCCACTCCTCTGGGGGAGACACGGAGCAGGGTGGGTGCTGAGCGTGGAGCTGCTGTCCCACTGACAGCCCCCCCGTGACACTGAACACAGCCCCGAACACTGACAGCTCCCCCCTACCCTGGAATTTCACCACAAGCTGCTGAAGTTCTGCCCCTCACACCCACCTTCCTCCAGGTTCCCGGGGACAGGGCAGACGATGTGGGACGCGTTGCTCTTGTCCTCAGTCACCGTGCCCTGTGAGGAGAGGGGGACAGTGGGACCAGGATGAGGCACTGGTTGGCCCCCCCGTGCCCCCCACCCCGGAGCTATCACCCACCTGGTGCCTCTTCACAATGTCTTTCAGCTTACTCAGCAGCTTGGGCTCAATCTCCTGGTGCAGGAAGATGTTGGGCCGAGCCAGGCAGTTGTTCTGGAGAAGGAGGAGAGCAGAGGGGTGAGCGGGTGGGGGGCAGGGGGGTCCTGGGTGTGTGTGGGAGGGGAGTAGAGTGGGAGCAGTGCCCCTCACCTGCACCAGGGATTTCTCTATGGTCATGAACATCTCCACGTTGCGATCCATCCGCGAGGGATTCTGGAAATCGAAACGCCGCCTTATTGGAAGAAAAGAGCGACTCTCATGAAAGCCACAGCTCAGGTCTCCTCATCAGCATCCAAATCTGGGGGGGTGGGGGGGTCCAGGGGGAGGGGACACGCACCTGAACCCCGTCAGGGGCCCACGTGGGGTCACACATCCCCTGGCACCTGCTTGCTGCAGAGGTGGTGCCCTACAACCAGCCCACCCCCATGCAGCCCCCGGGTGAGGCCACCCCGGGGTGTTCCCAAGGAGGGGACCCCCCCACCCCCCCAGCCCTATGACCCCCACCACACCCAGCCCCCCCTCCCAGGACCCCCAGAGGGGGCACAGGCAGGTGCTCACCATCCTTGGTCGCTCTTGAATTTATAGGCTGCTGCCAAGATGTGGCACAGGGCTCCCCCCGCCTTGAAATCCAAGAAGCATTTGATCTGCAACGGGAAGAGAGGGGTCAGGGGGGGCACATGGTGGGGGCTGCCAGCCCCATATCTGTCCTCAAGCTGGGCTGTGGTCCCTGTGCCCCCACTGTCACCAGGTCTATGGGGCACTGTCCTGGCATCCCTGGGGGTGCTGTCCCCAGGTTTTGTCCCTGGTGGGACACTGTCCCCTGATCACTGGGGCACAGACCCTGCTTGGGGGGCACTTCCCAGCAGGACACTGGGGACTGTCCTTGCCCAGGCCACCATCACAGATCACAGGTTTCTGTCTGGTTGTGGCCATCCCCGTGCTGACCCTCTCACGGGGTGGGTGTCCCCAGGTCCCTGAGGTCTGTCCATGGCTTGGAGCCACGTCCCCGTGTCACCGGGAGCTGTCCCCGCTCAGGGCTTTGTCCCTGGGGCACCGTCCTTGCTCAGGGCCTTGACCCCAGCCCATCCCGGTGCTGTCCCCACATCTCTGGGGCGCTGTCCCTGCGTGGTGTGTGTGTGTCCTTGTCCCCCGGTCCCCACGTGTCGCTGGGCCATGTGCCCCAGGCCCCCCCGGTGTGGCGGGGATGCTGGGGGGGGGGTCTCACCGGCAGCTTGGTGAGGGGCGCGTTGCTGACGTGTTTGCCGAACACCTCCTCCTGGAACTGCAGCAGCTGCACCACCAGGCTCGACAGCGACTTGTTGGTGGGGGGCTCTGCCTGGATGTACTGCGGGGGGCAAGGGGGGGGTCAGCACCGGGGCGAAGCGGGGAGCGCGGAGTGGGGGGAGGGGGTGCTGGGGGCGGCGATGGCGGCGGCGGCGGAGCCGTGACAGGCCGGGGAGGGCGGGGAGGGGTCCGGTGCCGCCGCCCCTCGCTCCCCGCTGCCGTTTACCTTCTTGTAGTTCTTGCCGAGCCAGAGGCGGACGTTGTCGAACTGGCTGACGGTGTCCGAGGCCTCGTAGTACTTGACGTTGGGGCCGCCGTCCTTCTTCCGCACCGCCATCTTGGAGCGGGACGCGCGCGCTGCCGCCCCCTGCCGGCCCCGCCCCGCCCCGCCCGCGCGCTGCCGCCCCCTACCGGCCCTTCCCGGGCACTCCCGCCCCGCGCTCCCCGCTCGGTACCGGCGCTCAGAGCCCCCCCCAGCGGAACGGGAAGGGGGGGATTGAGGGGGGGCGGCGCGGGTGGGTTCGGGTCCGAAGGGATCCGAATGGATCCAGGAGAGGGCAGGGAGGGAGGGAGGAGTGGGGGGGGGCTCGGTCTATGTGGAGCGCGGGGAGGAGAGGCGCGGGAGTCACGGTGGCCGAGTGGTTAAGGCGTTGGACTCGAAATCCAATGGGGTTTCCCCGCACAGGTTCGAATCCTGTCCGTGACGCCACGCACGTGTTTTTTTGGTGTGGGGGACAGCGGGCGACTCCTAGGGTGGGTCCTGCTCCCTGTATTCGCCCTTTTAACAGCGGGGACAACGGAGTTCAGAGCTTTGGGAGGGGACACCCCACGCGGCTGAACACTCGGGACCCTCAGTCACCCGTGGGTGGGGTGGGGGTCTCTCACCTGAGGGTCCCACCCAACCCCCCCCAGGAATGGCCTTGGTTGATCTCAGTGACACAAAGACCCCTAAAATGGGCAGGACACCCCCAAACCCACCCAACTCACCCATTTCACCCCCGAGGCGCCGGTAAAGCCACCAGAAGTTTATTGGTCACATCACCCCCACCCACCCAGCTGGGCACCGGGGAGAAAAACGGTAAAAAACAAAACAGAACAAAAAAAAAACAATTAAACCAAGGCAAATAAATTAAGTCCTCAACACGTGAGATCAGCGGGTGCTGAGGCGCCCGGCCACGGTCCAGCAAGAATAAAATACAAGAGGGAAATGAAGAAAAGGCAAAAAAAGAAGTCAAGAAAGAAAGAAACAAACAAAAAAGAACCCCCCAAAAACACAGACCCACCATGCCAAGTGTCACGGAGCCAAACCCTGGCAGAGGGGGTGACCCTGGGGGCTGTGAGCAGGGACCTGGTTCCCCCAGGGGGTCTGGGGCATGCACTGAGAGTGGGGGCTGCAAGGAGGGGTCCTCAATGCCACCCCCCCCGGCTGGGGGGACACGGGGGGCTCGCTGCAGGGTCAAGCAGGGCTCAGGGAGGGTCTGGGGGCAACACCTACAGCCCCCACTTGTGAGACTCCCCTGAGCCCCCTCCCCAGCCTGCAGGAGGGGGAGACACCCCCCTGGAACGGTTTGGAGATGGGGGAGAAAACCCAAAGAGGGTTTGGGGTCCATCCACGGTCAGAGGAGAAGTCCAGGGAAGGTGTGGGGTGGCTGCTCCTTCTCTCCTGGAGAGACAGAACGGGGGAAACCGATGTGCACGGGGGGGCTGCAGCGTGGGCTGCCCGTGGGGGCCGGGGCTTGGGTGGGCTTAACCAGAGGAATTTATAATCATTTCAGCCAGGAAGCAAAGAGGCAGGAGGGAACAGTGCCCTGAAAAACCCAGGTGGGCCACGGGGGGGGAACACCAGGAGAGTTTAGTCCAGCCGACCCCACGCTCTCCGCGTTTCCCTTTCCCTCGGTGCCCGGCGGCTTCTCCTCTGGAAGGTCCTTTTTAGATTTCCTCCACTCCGTGGGCAAAGATCATCACCAGGCCTGGCTCCAGCACCATGTCCTCCCCCATGTGCTGGTTCTCACAGGCCATCACCACCACCGCCTGCTTCCCGGGGATGCGTTTGGCCACGTAGTTCTCGTAGTAGCGCCGGTTCATCTGCCGGGTCTCCAGCGTGGCCAGGCCCTGGGGCCAGTTCCTCTCGTGGGCGTTCTCGATCAGCTCGTTGATGATGGACGTGGGGCACCCGCTCTCCACCAGCGAGCGTTTGATCACCGCCTGCAGCACCGCGTCCGGCGTGGAGATCATCCCCCCCCACCGTGTCACCCGGGCTGGCTGCAGGGAGTTCACCCACCTGGAGAGAAGAAAAAGGGGGAAGGGAGGCTCAGGGATGTTGGGGTTTGGGGGAGACCAACAGGAGGAGGTGGTCCCGCTCCGTGCTCCGGCCTCGCTCCTGTTTTCACGCCCTTTCTGCTGTTTTCACCCCAAACCAGACCCATCTGCAGTGCCCGGGCTCTGCTGCTCCCTCCCCAGAGGGAAAGGAAGGGGAAGAAGGACAGGAAGAGAAACTGCCTCCAACCTTTCTCCAAGGAGGAAGGAATCCAGCAGCTTCCTGCTGGCGGGCAGGATGCAGGTGGCAGAATAAAAACACCTCGAGCCCATTGTGAAGCAGCTCACGTGCACAACCACCCCAGCACCACCACTTCTTGGTGAAGCAGTTTCTTCTTTGCCTCAGGTGATTCTTCACCTCTTAAGAGATTGGATGTGACACTCAGTGCCATGGTCTGGGAACCACGGGGGTAGTGGATTAAGGGTTGGACTGGATGATCTCAGGGGTCCTTTCCAACCCAGGTGATTGTGTGTGTGGTGTGTGTGTGTGTGTGTTCTCTTCTGACAGCCCCCTCAGCTTCCCCAACACCCCAGAGCCCCCCCAGCTCCCCCAACACCCCCAGACCCAGGCACTCTTACTCCAGGATCTCGTTGTACTCGATGGTCTCCTCCAGGTTCTGCAGGTTGGGGTTGACGCTGCGGATGGCGCGCATGTACGCCTTCAGGAGCTGGATGTCCCGTTTCTGCAAGGCAGGACACAGGCAGGACGTGTCACCAGACTGTCACCACACCATTCAGCCCTCAGCTCAGTGATGACAGAGGTGAAGAGCAGCAGGTTTTGGGGTTTTTTTGGGGTCCCAGCCCCCCCACCTGCTCAGCCAGCTGGTGCTTGTGCTCTGCTGAGGTCTTCTCCAGCTCAGCGATCCTCGTCTGCTGCTGCTGCACCACAGATCTCAAGTGCTTGATGCAGTTGTGGTTTGGCAGCTCATCTTTGGGCATTTCCAAGCTGCAGAGCATTACAAACAAAAAGGTGGAGGCCTTAGTAACGTTAGGGGAAGTTACACAGAGATCTTGGCATGAACACCTTAACAGCCTGCAGAACAAATCCAGCCTTGCAGGGCTCGCCATGGGGGCTGGGAAGCAGAGTGCTGTCACCTCCAGTGAGGTGACATTGACCATGCCAATGGTCTGGGGCAGAGCTTCAGGAATGAACCACCATCAGGGTGAGAGGTGACGAGGATATTCCTCCTCCAAAGCCACCCAGGGCTGAGAACCAGATCCCACAGCAGGCAGCCCAGGGGCCTGATCCTGAGGAGATCTGATTGTCCCTCACCACCCGGCTGGATGCTTACAACACGTGAGGGGGAAGGACACCAACACCAGACCAACCACCCCCTCAGCTCCCAGTGAGACGTAGGAGGCTGCAGAGCTCAAGCTAAAACCCCTCCCAGGCCAAAACAGCTCCAGGTGGAATTGGGAAGCCCTCAGTGCCCCATTTCCATCATTCCACCCCAGAGCCTGAGGTCCTTCTTCTCGAGCACAGATCCTGTGAGGAGAGGCTGAGGGAGCTGGGGGTGTTGAGGCTGGAGAAGAGGAGGCTCAGGGGAGACCTCATCACTCTCTCCAACTCCCTGAAAGGAGGTTGGAGCCAGGGGGGGGTTGGGCTCTTTTCCCAGGCAACTCTCAGCAAGACAAGAGGGCACAAAAGGTCTCAACTTGTGCCAGGGGAGGTTTAGGTTGGAGATTAGAAAGAACTTCTTCATGGAGAGGGTGATCAGGCATTGGAATGGGCTGCCCAGGGAAGTAGTGGATTCTCCGTGTCTGGAGATCTTTCCAAAGAGCCTGGATGTGGCACTGAGTGCCATGGGCTGGGAACCACGGGGGGAGTGGATCAAGGGTTGGACTTGATGAGCTCTGAGGTCCCTTCCAACCCAGCCAATTCTGTGATTCTGTGATGTAGCAAGAGGAACCTCTTTTAGGGCACAGCACTTCAAGGTCCAACCAGGTGTTCCAGCAGAGACTCAGGAATGATGCTCTGAGCCCACAGCACTCAGGGCTGACCAGCCTATTGCTCTGAGAGCAGCTGACCTCTCTGCTGGCTTGCTCAGGACTGAGCCGAGCCTGTGCTTCAAGCCTCACCTTTTATTGCCCCCCTAACCCTGCTCATGGCAGTGGGGGCCCTGCCCTCATCAGGCCCAGGTGGGCTTAACACAGCTCATCCCCACTGCCTGGCAATCAGCACCACCACTACCACTCTATGATTTAAGGATCCATCCCTCACCCACATCCCTGCTCGCAGGTGACCGGGCGCTTGGGGTTGTGCTCGCAGTCGCTGAGGTGAGACATGAGGTTGTCGAGGCGCACGACGGCCGTGCAGCCGAAGACGGCGTTGTCACAGGTGATCTGGAGCTTGGAGAGCATGTTCCGCATGATCCGCGGCACCGGGCGGAGGTGGGCGACGGTCACCACGCTGCGATCCACGGGACACGTCTGCTGCTGGGAGAACCACTGGGTGATGCAGGCATTGCAGAAGGCGTGCTCGCAGTGAGGAGCCTGGGAAAGGATTGGGAGGGGACACACACACACAGAGGACATGGAGGTTGTCACCAGGATTCGCCCTTCTGGGCAGGAGGAAAAGGTTGGGAAGAGCAGGGGGGGGCTTGGTGCTTTTCAGGAAAAAAGCTTGGGAGCAGGGGAGGTCTTGGAGCTTTTGAGGAGGAGAAGTTTGGGAGCTGGGGAGGTCTTGGTGCTTTCCAGGAGGAAAACCTGGGGCAGATTAGGGAGGGTGTCTTGGTGCTCTTCAGGGGAAAAGCTGGGAAGAGCAGGGGAGGTCTTGGTGCTTTCCAAGAAAAAACCTTGGGAGCTGAGGAGGTCTCAGTGCTTTTGAGGAGGAAAAGTTTGGGAGGAGCAGGGGAGGTCTTGGTGCTTTTCAGGAAAAAAGCTTGGGAGCAGGGGAGGTCTTGGAGCTTTCCAGGAGGAAAACCTGGGGCAGATGAGGGGGGGAGGGGGTCTTGGTGCTTTCTGGAAAAAACCTTGGGAGCAAGGGGGGTCTTGGTGCTTTCCAGGAGGAAAAGCTTGGAAAGAGCAGAGGGGGTCTTGGTGCTTTCCAGGAAAAAACCTTGGGAGCTGGGGAGGTCTCAGTGCTTTTGAGGAGGAGAAGTTTGGGAGGAGCAGGGGGGGTGTTGCTGCTTTTGAGGAGGAAAAGTCTGGGAGGTCTTGGTGCTTTCCAGGAGGAAAACCTGGGGCAGATTAGGGGGGGAGGGGGTCTTGGTGCTTTTCAGGGAAAAAACCTTGGGAGCAGGGGTGGTCTTGGTGCTTTTCAGGAAGAAAAGCTCGGGCAGATTAGAAGGTCTTTTCCCCCAGAACTCACAAAACCACAGACTTTTCCCCTTGGTGCTGTCACCTTAAGCTGTCAGTAGGAAATTCAGACCCCACTGAGCTCTCCTCATGTGTGCTGAGCCCATCAAGACATCCTTGGGTCTGGAGCTGCAATCTGAGGCTTTCAGCAGCCACAGCCTGGAGCACCTACCTGAACTGGCTCCTCCAGGACCCCACTGCAGATGGGGCATATAAGGTCTTCATCAACATCCCCCTGAAAACGTGCTACATCATACCCCATCGCTCATCACCAATGCCAGAACCCTGCAGAGAGAAGAAGATCAATGGTGAGGAGGAGCTGAGCATCCCGGGGGGCTGCTGGACAGGGCAAGGTCACAGCCCCTGCTTCCCAAATTCCTGCTCCCCCAAGGGTTGGGGGAACCCTGGGCACAGCTCAGAGCCCAACACTCTCCTGGGTGTTGCTGAGCTCCAGGTGCTGCTGCCATCAGCTCTGTCCCACACGCAGTCACTACCTCACTGTTGGTTTTTTTCCCTACTCGTTGGCTGTCAGGGTCATTTTCAGAGTTCTGCTCAGTTTGGAGAGGGATGAGGGAGCCCAGGTCCATAGGGTGGGCAGTGGGATGCAGCCACCAAGCCCTCTCCTCCCTGCCCAGGCAGCATTCCCAGGTAATTCCATCAGCAGCTCCTCACACCCCTGCAGGGCTGAGCCCTGCACACCCAGGCTGTTTGTCCCTCCAGAGCTGCCTCCTCCCCTCCTTTCTCACCAAACCTGGTGACAAACTGCCACAGGGACTGACCCCAGAGTCCCCACCCCGAAGACAAACAGGGGCAGGAGGGGTGTGAGGGCACCTGGGTGCTCTGAAGCCACCATCCCCATGGGGAGGAGCCCAGCAGGGTGGCAAATCCCAGCTGTGCCAACACCAGGAGCAGCTGGGTAGGAATTCACCCCACTGCTGCTCCACAGCCAGATGTGGAGTCCTGTCCTTCAGCCAGATGTTGAATACTATCCCTTGTCCAGATGTGGAGCTCCTGTCCACAGCCAGATGTGGAGCTCCTGTCCCTAGCCAGATGTTGAATTCTTATCCCTTGGCCAGATGTGGAGCTCCTGTCCCTCAGCTGGGCTGGTTGTGGACCCACCACATGGGCTCAGGAAGGGAGAAGAGGAGGGGATGGATGGATGGATGGATGGATGGATGGATGGATGGATGGATGGATGGAGAAGGAGGGAGGATGCAGGGAAGAATTTGGTCCTTGGGAGCCTCCCCAGGGCACGGGGCAGCAGGGAGGGACCTGGTGGGACACTGCTGATAAATCTCCTCCCTGAGTCGATGGATTCTTTGCTTCCCCAGACAAAAGGATTCCTCTGAGGGAGGCTGGGGTGGGGAAAGTCCCTGTGCCAGAGTTTGCAATTCAGATAAGCAGATTAACGGATCCCTGAGCAGCCAGGATCAGCTGCTCCTCAACCTTCCCACACCTTTGGACAGATGCTGCTCCCCTCCCACCCTCCATGAGCCACTCACACTGCAAGTCTCAGCTCATCCAACACATTTACATTGGGTTTGACCCAACTGGGAGGGCAAACACGGATCTGGAGGACCCAGCACAATAGCTCCAGGCTTCCAGCTGAGCCAGAGACCCCCATGGGGCAGCTGGGACCACCCTGAGCTCCCCTGCTTTGTGATCTGGGATCTTAACATGTCCCTGGTTGTGTGAGCAGCTCCAGGAGCAGCCATCCCTCTCCTCCTGCTCCCCAGCTCAGCTCATTTTTGTCTCTCACTCCCCAGCTCCATCCTCCCAGATGGGCACTGAACCCCCCCAGAGCTGAGCCCCAGCTCTGCCAAGGAGGAGCCACATCAAAACCTCCCCCTGAAACAAAGGAAGACCCTGACAGGGTTAACTCCTGGTGGAATTCATTCCTGTAACTTCCCACTAAAGCAGTGTGAACATCTTCTGTCCTGTAAGTACAGATCTTCCTTTTAAAACAAGACACTGCCAAGGCCCACTAGGCAGAGAGGGGATTAATTTCTGTAAAAGTGTAGGGCTTGTTCCCAAAACAAGGCACTGCCAAGGCTGGAAGTGCAAACACCTGCACAGAGACAGGATGAGGCAGCCAGAACCAGCAGAGAAGGGAAAGATTATCACAAGGGTCCAATTTCATCCTATAGCAAGAGGATGAAGTCATCGAAAACAGGAGAAATAAAGAGTTCAACTTTTGAGAAAGAACATCCAAGGACCTCCCAGGCTCCACCCAGACTCTGCCTGTCATGAATATTATAATTATACCTTGCAAACTTATGAATATGTATGTCACCTCCCCTAGAAATACCCAAACCCTTTCCCTTAACCCTTGGAACTCTTTGTCCAGCACGAGCTGGGAGTTCCCCGTATCTGAAAATAAAAACCTTTGCTGTTTAAAGGCTCAAAACTCTGTCTCTGAACAGTTCTGCTTGGTCTTTTTGGGCTTCACCCCAGGGAGATTCCCAGAGCATCCAGATGCTTCTCATCCCTCAACCTGGCTCCTCCACCTCCTGCCAGGGTGGGTCTGGAGCTCAGAGCACCCCAGGGACACCACCATGGGAGGTGGAGAGCTGAGAGCTGGGATGGAGTTGGCAACCCAAAACCTCCTGCCAGGTCCAGAGGGGAATTCCTGACCTGGCCCTGATGGCTCCTGGATGCTCCCATCCTTCCCTGGGCTCAGCAATGGGGAGCAGATGGTGGGCAAGGGCTGAGCAGGAGCAAATCTGGAGCTGCTGCCAGGGATCACACTGGTGGAAGGGAAGGAGCTTCCCAGTCCTGCCCTGGGAAGGAGCTTCCCAGTCCCACCCTCCCCAAGCACAGCTTCACCCCAGCAGTGTCAGAGTCCCTGGGGGTGCACAGGGAGGGGACAGTGCTCACACAGATCCCAGTTTCATCCCAAATTAGAGAGAAAACCCGGGATAAGTCACTTTTTCCCCTTTCCCCTCTCCCTTGTCATCATCCTCCTGCCTCTGGAGATTGCCATCTTCCTGGCCTGGGGACTTGGGGTGCCTGCACCCTGCTCCACAGAGATCTACATAGCAACAAGGGCTGGATGCTATCAGGGAGATCAGTAATTAACAACTGAAAAGCACTCTTGACATTCCCACCCTTTCCCCAAGCCTCCTCAGCACCCTCCAACCCAGACCAAGGTTCCTAACAAGCCCTTGGGGAAGTTGACAAAAGAGGAAGCTGAGAAGGGGGTGGTTAAAGCAGCACTGCCCCAGGACATCTGTCACCTCCCCAGGGAGGGGACAGCACCCCCTGCACCCCCACTGCTGCTGCCCTCGCCCCCTCCCCTTTGAACAGGCAAAAGTGACCCCTCTAAGTCACCACAGACTCACCACCCCCCCTCTCCAGCTTCAGGATGTTCATTATTAACCAATGAATTGAAGTTTTGCTCCAAATTTAGGGGAAAAAAAGGGGCACGAGTTCACCTCAGCCCTTGGAGTGAGAGCAGGAGCAGGGCTGGGGCTCCTCTGACCCAGGATTTCACACAACCACCCAGATGAGATTCCTGAGCTGCCTCCCAACTGTTCCTGCCCCCCAAGATGAAGAAAAAAATATATATATTGCTGAGAAAAAATTATGCTGATGAAAGGAGAATTAGTGGCTTAAAAGAAAACCAAAAATACCTCCCCCTTCTCCTTGGAAAACAAAAAAAATAAAGATGTCTGTCTAGGATTTGCTCCACAGCCCCCAAAACACATGTTCACACGTTGCCTCCTTTTCACCACAACGTGTTGGAGCTGCTGGATCCCAGACACTTGGGCTGAGCCAAGATTTCTGCCTGGCTGAGTGCTCCAGGCACAGTCTGAGGAGCTGAGGCACCTCCTGCCTGCCCAGAGCTCAGGCTCTGACTCACCTGGAGCTGCCCAGGATGTTCTGCTCACCCACACAGCTCCTGGGACAGCACCTGGGACTCTGCAGCCACGGCCTGAGCTCACCCAAAGGTGTTGATTTGTCCCCAGAACCCAGGGACAGCAGCCACCGAGCTCTGCTGCTCCTTCCAGCAGCCCCTGGAGCTCATCCCTTCTGTGCAAACAGAGAGCAGGCAGCATCCCTTCAAAACCAAAGATTAACAACAAACAAACAAACCCAATAAAAGTTAATTAGCCTGTGCTGGGAGGCTCCAGCAGCAGCCTTCTCCTGGTTCTCAGGGAAAAGACACCATTTTCTCATTATTTCCAGTATCAGGGCTGCCAACAGAGCCCAGCTCTGCAGCTGGGACAGCTCAGAACAAACCTGTTGTGTGAGCAACGGTGGTTTTAATCATCTTTCCTAATTTCATCAGCTCTCTGAGCCAAAAGAAAGAGAATTAAAAGCAGAAAGCAGGGGGGGAAGGGAGGGAAAACAAACAGATGGAAGCAAGAAGGGCTGTTGTGCAGCCAGGACACCAGCACTCTCCTCACCCCTGTGTGTTCTGGGCTTTGCTGCCTCAGTTTCCCCACTCAGTGAACACAGAACAACCCTGGGGGCTCCAGGGGCTCTGGAGCTGTCACTGGGAAAAAACCATGGGAGCCTCCCACAGCCTCAGCCTGAACGTGACTCGTTAACACCCAGGGCTCCTAATTGCTGTCACACACCCCGGAAGCTGTCAGGGACTTCAATCATCATTTACACTCCATTCACCCCAATCCCCACAGTCTGCTGACTGGGTGACCCTCCCACACCCAAAACAACAATAAATAATAAATATTATCCCCATCTCTGAGCCTCTTCCTGGGTGTATTTCAGTGTTTTATCCCTGTTAGCTGAGGGTGGGACCGACTGACTGACTCCAACCCAAGTTTCTGTAGGTAACATTTGGATCCAAGAGGCCACAAGGCAAAACAAACAAAAAAATATTACTCATTATTTGCTAATTAACAGCCAAAAGCATCGAGAGCACCAAACTAACAGCTCTTCCCAGCAAGATTTTTTTCCTTCCAGTGCTGATCTTCTGCCTGACATTTGCTGGGGTCCAGAGAGCAAAACCTCCCCGAAGGAAATGAAATAATAAAAGGGGAAAAAAAAAAAATCCCTTTTTCTCAAAGGCCTTCACAAGCCAGAGGAAGGTTTTGCTCAAGTAGAGCAGGCCAACAAGATCAAAAGGAATGTGGGGTTAAACAATTGCTCTGGGTTGTATAATAGGAGGAAAACATCAATCGTGAGGGCCCTGCCCATGTCCAGATCCCGTCTGGTCGCTGCTGGAAGGACACAGGAGAACTCCCAGTGCTCAGGAATTGTTGTCCTGGGAACACCTACAGGCATCCTGCCCAGGGCTGGCACTGCCTCCGAGTCCCAGGAGATGAAACGAGGCCACCAGCAGCTCAGCCAAACCCCACACACACTCAGACTCTTCCCGTTTTCCACCTTTTTGGGGTGCCAGGGAAGGACACGTGCTGGGGACATCGGCCACCAGCAGAAAGGGAAGCTCAAAACCAGCACCATGGGGAAGTTGTGTTCTGCCCCAGGCTGGTGTGGCACTGCCCCTGGCAGCCACCTGCCATCCCCTCCCCAGCTCCAGACTCATTAGGGTTTGGTTAATGAAGCACTTTCCCTGCAAGCCCCAGTGTCTTCCCTTCTCCTTGGGGAGCACCGAGCGCAACCAGAGAGACCCGGATCAGGCAGGGGCAGTTCCTGAGCCAGTTTGGCAGGACCTGCTGTGAACCTCTGAAATTTGAGGCAGATCTGGCTGTTTCCCTGCTGACTTTGATTTACAACAAAGGGTCCCAGAGCCAGAGCTGCCTCCTGTGCCCAGAGCTGATCCCTCACATCCAGGGAAACCTGCTGGGACGAGGGCAGGCAGCCCCGAGCCCTGGGAGCAGCCCTGCCCGTGGTGCTGTCAGCTGAAATATTGTGACATAAAGATCCCCCTTGTTAGCAGAGCAAAACCAAGGTTTGCAGACACACACAGGAGCTCAAAGTTACCAGCAGCAGCCAAGCTGAGAGTGTCTGCAGAGCTACACCCCAAAAATCTGCTGATGTGGCTCTCAGCACTCACGTGCCGGCGGCTCCACGTGCGCAGAGGATGAACTGAAACTCAGCCCCGTGCTCAGGGGAAGCTTTGGAGTGGGCTTGGATTTACCTTCCGAGGCAGAATTCCTCTCCAAGTGGCAAAGAGGCAGGGCTGGGCTGGGCTGGCTCTTCTCAGGGAGATGCTCCCAATGGCCCATTTTTTTCCCTTTCCTCTCCTACAGCATCAAACTTTGTTCCGTGAGGATCCGGAGGGGCCGGCGGGTCAGGGAGGATGGATCTGGGAGGGAAATAAGGAGGGGAAGATGAGCAGAGGGAAAAGTGAGGTGTGAGGTTGTGCCTGGCCTCCATGAAGACGTTTCTGGTTCCCCCCATGAGCCCCTCAGAGGAAAAACCCACAACTCCCACAGCCCCAGCTCCGTGAGCCTCGCGCTCTCCCGTGGGGACAAAGTGACACCGTGCCCAGGACAGTCACCAACCCTGAGGTATTAAAAGGAGTTTGGACCTGGTCCTTAAGGACACAGATTTGTAGTTTATGGTGCTGTAGATTATTTTTTTGTATATTAATTTGTAGTTTATGGTGTTGGGCAAAGGTTGGACTGGGTGATCCTGGAGGTCCCTTCCAACCCAAACCATTCTGGGAGTTGGTGGCAGCTCAGACTGCTCCTCACCTGGAAACCACTTCCCTTCCCTTGTTTTTTTTTTTTTTAATTTAAATAGAAAAAGGCTCCTGGACACCCTAGAGCACATCCCTGAGAGTCTGAGGGGGGGGATCCCAACACTCTGGGGGGATTCCAGCCTCCCCCATCCTTCAGCCTTCCCAGAAGGAAACGTTTGCCCAGCAGGTAGAGCCCGGGCTCAGCAGTGATGCAATCCTGCTAAAAATAGTTCCCCAAATGCCACCCTAAGAGCTTCTGATGGAAATAAAAGCTTTTTTTTTTTCTTATTTTTCCTTTTCCAACTCCTCTGTCAGCTCCAGGACCTGACTGGGTGTGATAAATGATTGCAATGGATGTTTATGAATTTGTATTCCTAAGCAGAGAAATGTAAAGCTAAAACTGAGAAAGAGGTGAATCTGGGGCTAGACAAAGCAATCAAAACATGAAGTTTTCCATTAAAAAAAAACAGTGTAAGCAACACAAAGCCTTAACAAGACCAACTTCTGCCTCGGTGATAACTGAAGCTGGGCCTTGTTCTTTAAGCAAGGCACTGCCAAGGCTAAGGAGGCCCCAAGAGAATGGGAACATCTGCAGAGAGACAACATAAAAACCAGCAGAAAAGGGAAAAATGATCACTAGGGTCTGATTTTGCTCTGTCACAAGATAATGAAGTCGGTGAAAACAATGATGAAGGGTTCAAGTTTGAGGAAGAGTTCTGACTTCATCCAAAGACCCCCTAAGGACCCCCCCCCCAGGATCTCCCCAGGAGAGGACTCCACTTGCTATGGATGTGGTACTAACATGATGTAATCCCTACAAACACACATGTAAACCCCTCTCTTTTTAATATTCATCAATTATAATCGATATGAGGTAATTTCAGAGTTTCAGAGGTGTCTGAGTGCAGCCTCCCCCCGCACCCAGCGCTGGTTTTGCTCCCTGCAATTCCAACTCTATTAATTAATTAATCCATTAACAGAATACTGAGTCTTGGTCTCTTTTAACAACGGGGAAACCTGCTGGGGTTTTACCGAGGCTCCTGGCAAGGAGGATGGAAGCAGCTCAGGATCCCTGTGACCCCCCCAGAGCCACCGAACCCCCGGGGATTGGACCTGGTGCTGTTCTGGGTTTGGATGCGGGGTTTTTCTGGCTTTTTTTTTTAAAAACATTTATCGTTTAAAATCCTACTCAGGAAACCCAAGGCCCTTCCCAGGGGCTCAAAAGCCACCGGTGGGGCTGAGGAGCAGCTGCGGGACCGAACCCGATGGCACAGGAACCCCCGGTCCCGTTTCGTTACCGCCCCCCCTGCCCCCCGCATTCCTTTGTCCTGACCCCGCCTGATGCCCGCGGGGACCCCGCACCCCCCAGGGGATCCGGGAGACCCAAACCCCGGAGCAGCTCCGGTACCACCTTCCCCCCCGAACCTCCCGAACCTCCCGGAACCACCGGCCAAGCCCAGACCCCCCCCCCCCCCCCAGGCCCTCCAGACCTCCCCCGAGACCCAGGCACCCCCGGGCACCCCCCGCCACCCCTCGGTGCTCCCGGGGCCGCACCCCCCCCCTCTTCTCGTCCCTAAAGCCGCCCCCGGGAACCCCCGGGCACCCCCGGGTCTCTCCCCCGGTCCCATCCCGTTCTTCCCCGCACAACCCGGAGCCTCCCCCCCGCCTCCCGGGTCCGTCCCCCCCAGCCCCTCCGGCCTCACGTACCCGGTCCCGGGTCGGCTCCGGTCGCCGGGGGCCTCAGGGGCGGCCGCCGCCTCCCCCGCCCGCCCCGCTCCGCAACCGCCGCTCCGCAACCCCCGCCCCGCCGGAAGGTGCCGCCCCGCCCGGAAGCGACGCTCTGGCCGCGAGAAGCGCCGGAACTCGCTGGTCAGGGAGGGTTTGTGACGAGATGGGCGGGGAAGGGGCGTGGTTTAGTGTTTATAGCACGGTCAATCCCCGCCCCTCCCGCCTCGCCATTGGTCAGCGCCGCTGGACATGCTCCGCCCCTTCTCCGCGCTGATTGGTCGCTCGCTGTAACGCCCGGCGGTTTCCGGGAGCGCGCGCGGCGGGGCGGGTGATGCGAGCGCCCCCTGGCGGCAGGGCGGGGCCCTGAGCAGGCCCGGTCCCGGTCCCGGTCCCGTCCCGGTAGCACCGGAGTCCCGGCCCCGCGTTCCCATCGCGGGTCCCGCCGCAGGGCCCCGGCAGCACCATGAGCACCGAGACGCTGGTGAAGGACGTGAAGCCGGGGCTGAAGAACCTCAACCTCATCTTCATCGTGCTGGAGACCGGTGGGTACCGGGAGGGGGCTTGGGGGGTACGGGCGGGAACCGCGGCCCCTGACACCCCCACCCCCATCCCACCCCCGGGGTCCCCCTGACCCCCCCAGGCCGGGTGACGAAGACGAAGGACGGGCACGAGGTGCGGACCTGCAAGGTGGCGGACAAGACCGGCAGCATCAACATCTCGGTGTGGGACGACGTGGGGAACCTGATCCAGCCCGGGGACATCATCCGCCTCACCAAGGGGTACGTGGGGTGTCACCCCGGGACCCCCAGCAGCACCCCCGGGGGTCCCGTCCCACCTCCTCCCGCTGACTTCCCCCCCAGGTACGCCTCCATCTTCAAGGGCTGCCTGACCCTCTACACGGGGCGCGGGGGGGACCTGCAGAAGATCGGCGAGTAAGGAAGGGGCTGGGGGGGGAGTTGGGGCTGGGGGGGGTCCCGTCGGGTTTTTTTTTTATTTGAGGGGGGGGTCACGGGGAGGGGGTCCCCACCGCCCCCCCGTCTCCCGCAGGTTCTGCATGGTCTACTCCGAGGTGCCCAACTTCAGCGAGCCCAACCCCGAGTACGTGGCGCAGCAGTCGCAGAGCAAAGGGGTGAGTTTGGGGGGTGGGGGGGGACCAGGCTGGATTCGTGGGACCCCCAGACCCCCCCGGAGCAGCTCCCCCCCCCCTCCCTACCTCTCCACTCACGGGGTGTCTTCATCTCCCCCCCCCCAGGCCCAGAACGAGAGCACGAGTCCAGCGCCTTCACCGACCGGCCAGGGCCCCCCCGCAGCCCCCCCAGGTAGGTGATGCAGCCCCCTCCCCACCCCAGGGCTGCAGAACCCCCCCCCCCTCCCCCCCAGATGCCTCCAGCCTCACCTCCCCCTTGCTGCTCCCTCTGCTTCCAGCCCCCGACAGCCAGAACGGGAATGGGCTGAGCCCGGGGGGTCCCACGCACCCCCCCAGCGCCCCCCCGCACCCCCCCAGCGGGCGCATCACCCGCAGTCAGCCCGGACACCCCGGCCCCCCCGCCGGACCCGTCAGCAACGGGAAGGAGACGCGGCGGAGCAGCAAGAGATAACGGGCCGGGACCCCCCCACAGCCCCCAGGATGGTTTGGGGAGGGGTCCCCGGCCCCCCCGGCCCTGAGCAGCCCCCGGGGTGAGGAGGGGGCAGCGCTGACCCCATGCACGTGCCTCCGGGGAGGGTGGGGGTGACCTGGACCCCCCCGGACTTGGCCCAGACGGGCTCAGGAGTCTTGGGCAGGAGGGGGCTGAGCCCCTGGGATTGGGGGGGCTGCAGGACCCCCCCACCCCGTGCCCCCCAAAGCCACGTCGGGCGGTTTTGGGGACAGATGTCAATAAAAGGTGACTCCTGCCTGCTCCCTGCCTGCTCCTTGCCCGCCATGGGGGGCCCGGACCCCCCCTCCCATTTCGGGCCCTCCCCACATGGCCCCTCCCGCAGCGGGGGTGTCTGGGAGCAGCGCTGGGTGACCCTTGGCCCCCCCGGTTCGGGTGCAGCAGACGGCACAGCCCCAGCGTGGGGAGGGGAAGGGGGGGGGGGTCGGTCACCGGTGCAGCCCCCACCACCGGCACAGTGCGGCCCCAGGTGAGCCCCGGGGATGGGGAGGGGGGGGAGAGGACGGGTCTGGGGGGGCTCAGGAGGGGCGGTGCTGCTCCTGGCAGAATGGGCCCCTCCCCAGCACAATGATGGGGGACCTCTTAGGGGACCCCAAGAGCCACCTCAGTGGGAGGGGGGCAGCCCTGGGCCCCCGTGGGTCCATGGGGGGGGGTGTCAGTGGGGCACCAGCTCCTGCAGTCCCGGTATTTTCCAAGCCCCCCCATTCGGTGAGTCCCACGTGGAGGGGGGGGACCATGCCCGCGGCCATCCCACTCGAGTTCCACGTTTCCCATCATGGTGTGGGGCCATTCCCACGTCCCTGGCTGTGGGGGGGCACGGGGTGGGGGTCAGGGATGGGTGGGGGGGCTAGCACCCTGCTGGGGGGGCTGCAGGTGTTATCTGCCCACCCAGTGAAACATTAACTACGACACAAAAGCTGCCCCAGTTGCAAAACCTCCCCTCAAGGCCGAGTGTCTCCGTGTCCCCCCCACCCGTTGTCCCCATCGCCCACCCCGGGGGTCTCGGGGACACCGTCCGGCCCCCCCGGTTGTCCCTGAGCCGGGACACGTGTCCCTGCCGTGACCCTGATGCCGCCTGTTGCTTTCCAGCCGTCCCTGTGGACGGACGGACGGACGGGAGGGGAGCGATCCCGGGGGGACCCCGCAGCGCCCACCGCCCCCAGCCCCGCCGGGAACCCGCAGGATTTGTCCCTATGGTCCCCCCTGGGCTCCTCCTGGGGGTCCTGGGGCTGGTGGCCCTGGGGCCGGGGGGGACATCGGAGCCGCTGCCCGAGGACGCGGCGCAGGAGCACGGGTATTACCTGCAGCAGCTCTTCGGGCAGTACGGGGGGGCCAACGGGACCCTCCCCTCCGAGGGGCTGGCGAGGCTGCTGGGCAGCCTGGGCTTGGGCCGCGTCCGGGTGGTCCAGATCCAGCACGAGGAGCTGGGACACGGCCACGTCGCCCACCTCGATGTGCTGGAGGTGCAGGAGGAGAAGCACCGGCACCGGCACCCGGCGTGGGAGCACGAGGGGGACCCAGCACCCAGCGCTCCCCCCACGCACCGCTCCCCCAGGTACCCCCAGGTACCCCCCCGGGGCTGTTCCCCACCGTTGGGGTGATGGGGGCAGGGGGAGGCTCATCCACACTCACCCCCCTCAGCCTCCCACCCTTCCTGACGAAAAGCTGGACGGAACCAGCACCCACAGAGCCCCCCGGGACCTCCCCAGCCCCGCGGTGGGACCAGCCTGGCCTGAGCCTGCTGGGGAGGGTCCTGGGCTTGGAGCACTCCAGCGCTGACCACCCCCACCACGATGTGAGTGGGGACAGGGGGGGGGACACATTCTCCTGCTCTGCTGGGAGCCCCCTGGGGACCCCCGGCTCCCCCAGCACCGCTGACCGGGCCCCCCCAGCAGTGCCTCAACGTCACCCAGCTGCTGCTCAGCTTCGGGCTGGACGCGGGGTCTCAGCTGACGCCGGAACAATTCACCCTCCTCTGCCCGGCCCTGCTCTACCAGATCGACAGCCGCGTCTGCATCCAGCACCGCGACGAGGTGACGCTGCTGCCCCCGGGGGGGGCCCTCTGGCCAGGTAACCCCCACCCAGGGCCCCTCCCCAGCCCCAGGTCACCCGGTCCCATGTCCCTTGTCCTTCCAGCCCCAGCCTCTGGTCCTTGTCCCCTCTCCCTTCACCCCAAGCCCCTGCTCGCTCCCCAAGATGTCCCCTGCAGTCCCTGTCCCTGCATCCTCAGCACCAGCTCCCCGGGGCCCCTCTCCCCTCCACCCCAGGGTCCCTCCAGCATCCGGTCCCCATGTCCCCTTCCCTGCCTCCCTACAAGCCCCCTCCTCTATTCCCCATCACCCCACAGCCCCGGGGTCCCCATGAGCCCCCTGTCCCGCATCCCCACGCGGGGTCCTGCTCTGTCCCACCCCGCAGCAGTGGGTTGGGGTCTCCTGGCTGTGGTTGTGGTCAGCCTGCCCTCCGCCATGGCCGTGCTCCTCGTCCCGCTCCTGAGCCGCGGCTCCTTCCGCTCGCTGCTCTCCTTCCTGGTGGCCCTGGCCGTGGGGACGCTCTGCGGGGACGCCCTGCTCCACCTCTGGCCCCACGTAGGTACCCCCAGCCCCGCTGCACCGGGGGTGGCACCGGGGGGAACACCGGGGGGTTCCCTGAGCCCTCAGTCACCCGTGTCCAGGCCCAGGGGAGGCACCAGGAGACGGCGGCAGAGCCGGGGGCCGCGGTGCTGCAGGGGTTGGCGGTGTTGGGGGGCATCTACCTGCTCTTCCTGGTGGAGCTGCTCCTGGGGGTGCTGCGGCGGAGCCGGGAGACCACGGTGAGAGCCACGGGCACTGGGGTGGGTGGCATGGGGCTGCCCCCGGGGCCAGCTTTGCACCCAGTGCCTCCGTCTTCCCCAGGGCTGCTCCCCCAGGGAGACCCCTGACACCAACATGGGGGTCCTGGCACGGCCACAAGGAGGTAAGACCCCCCACCCCCCCTCCGACACCCCCAGTGCCCATGGCCCCACCACCATCCCGGGTCTCTGTCACCGCAGGGGCTGAGCTGCGGCACCTGACGGAACCAGAGGCAGAGCTGGAGGTCAGGCCCCACGGACACCCCCACGGACACTCCCATGGACACTCCCATGGACACCCCACGGACACCCCCACGGACACTCCCACGGACACTCCCACTGCCCCACGCTGCCCCCCAGCCCTGGGGCCACCGATGTGGTCTGGATGGTGGTCCTGGGGGATGGGATCCACAACCTGACGGACGGTCTGGCCATCGGTGAGGGGTGCGGGGGTGGGGAGGGGGGGGGACATGGGGTGCAGAGGGCGGGGGTGCAGAGGGAGTGGGGGGGACACGGTGCACCGGGGCCCAGGACCCTCTTCCTGCAGGTGCCGCCTTCTCCCACAGCCTCTCGGGTGGGCTCAGCACCGCACTGGCCGTGCTCTGCCACGAGCTGCCCCACGAGCTGGGTAGGTGCCCATCCATCCCCTGCAGACCCCCCCAGCCCCCCACCACCCCCCACCACTCACCTCCTCTCTCCTCAGGGGACCTGGCAGTGCTGCTCCGGGCGGGCACAGCCCCCCGCACCCTCCTGCTCCTCAACCTGCTCTCAGCTCTTCTCTCCTGCCTGGGGGCAGCCGTGGGGGCAGCCGTGGGGCAGAGCGCGACCCACCTCACCCCCTGGATCCTCACCATCACTGCTGGCATCTTCCTCTACGTGGCCTTGGCTGACATGGTAAGGGGGTGTCTGGGGAGCAGCTGGGGGGGGGGGCTGAGCCTGGTGCCCACCCCGCTGAGCCCCCTGCTCTGCTCCAGCTCCCCGAGGCGGTGCGGGGGCACGAGGGTCCCAGCCAGGGCACCTGGAGCCGAATCCTCCTGCAGAACGTGGGCTTCCTGGTGGGCAGTGGCATCATGGTGGGCATCGCCCTGGCTGAGGGGCACCTCCGTGCCTGGCTCCAGCCCTGAGCGGCCCCTGGGGCTCAGCCCCCCCTGCCCACCCCCCCGAGGAACCGGAGGCAGCGGCAGCCGAGCTGGAGGGACACGGGACCCCCAAATGTGTCCCAGGACTGGACTTTCTCCCTGTTCCACCATCCCTGTAGCTCACACCTCTCCCCACTGCCCCATCCCTGAGGGGATGGGATGTGGGGTCCCCTCGGTGCCCCATGTCCAGGGTGGGGGGCACACGGCGCTCCCTGGGGTGGGACAGCATTGGGGTGCTGGGGGTGTTTGCCCAGTTCTGGGGGGAAGCCAGAGCCTTTCCCCTTTCCCCCCCCTCCCCAGACCAGCTGCTGGCAGAGAAAGGAGGCCAGGAGGTAGAAGCAATAGCATTTTAATAAACATAATTGATTCAAAGCCACAATATGAATAACAGGACTTGGTCGCAGCTTACATTGTAGAAAATAGATCAAGTCTGAATGCAGGTTTCTTTTTTTTTTCTTAATCTTTTCATTTCTTAAATTCCTTTTCAGTTCCTTTTACCCCCTCCCTCCCCGAAGGTGATGCAGGATTTCTGAAAATACATTTATGGAACATCCCAGACACAGGGGCTCAGAGGGTCGGGGTTTAGGGGCAGGAGGGGCTGGCAGGACCGTGTCTGTGCTGCGGGGACAAGTGGCTCCTTGGGCTCATTTCCTCCTCCTCCTTCCTATCACCTCCTGTTCCCTCCTTAGAACCACCAGGGGTTGAGCAGCTTTGTGTTTCCCTGGCACCACACAAAAGGGTTTTGCCCACAAAAGGTTCCTCTGCCCAGAGCTGAGAGCTCAGTGGGGCCGATTCGGGGTCTCTGGGGATCACAGGAGAAACCCAACGGGCTCGGGGGGATGTGGCTCAGTTTGCCCACCCAGAATGGTGCCCAAGAAAACCCAGGGGGGTTTCACAGGTTTGTAGGGTGTTTTTTTTCCCTAGTTTTAACAATTGCACAGCCAAACCATAACCTGCTTACTGCAGGGGAACTGCTTGCTCCCCTCCTCATGCCCAGCCCCAGCTTGTGCTTTGCCCCAGTGGTTGAAGAAGCATCCACAGAGGGGAGGGGGACACCAAAGCCACAGCACCACGACTGGGGTGCAGCCCCTGCCTCTGCCAGCTTCCAAATGGTGCCAATGCCCTCTCAGACCCCTGCTCTGTCCCCCCGTGCCTGGGGCAGCCACTTCACAGGTCCCTGGCAAGAACAACGACAAGTGCCAGCCCTGCCACTGGCCACTGACAGCCTGGGAGGGTCCCCATTGCACCCCCCTCCCCAAAACTGGCCACGTTTCACATAGTGCAAACTTCAGGAGCAGAACGATGCTGCCCGGACACCACCCACCCCACGGGACCCCACAGAAACAGCAGTTTTGGTCAAGCTGGGAGAACTTTGCTCCCTACAGCCTCGGAAAAGGAAGAAAAAGGAAGGAGAGGAGGAAGGGCCGGGCAGGAGCTGCCAGCCCTCTGCGGACAGAGGAGAAATCCTGGGGGGACCGAGAGCTCCGGACACGCAGCGTGAGCCGCCCGGCCCCGGGAGCTCCGAAACATCACACCCACGGCCACGCACCGTGGCTCAGCTCGAGGTTTCCATGCATTGACTTTATTATTTTCAAGTTGACGAACAATATCGATACGACTGGGTCGAGTAAGGCTATTTTCCTTTTTTTTTTTTTTTTTTTTAAAACCTTTTTTTTTTTTTTTAAACTTTTTTTTAAACTTTTTTTTTTTTTTTTTTTCCCCCCTCCTTTTCCTCTGCACGGGAAGCTCAGACAACACCCGGACACACGGACCCACAGACAAACTGCTTGCACACAACACACACGCCAGAACACCGAGACACGGAGGAGGAGGAGGAGGAGTCGTTGGTACCTGACTGGTGATGAGGTCTGTCCTATCTTATTCAAAGAAATGTTTATGTGCATAATATACAGAGGTGCAGCATTTACACACAGGATATTGTAAAGACACAGAGCTTGCTACAGATGCCTTCGAGTCCTCGGAGATTCCTCCCCCTTCCCCGCTGCCCCGCGGGGGCTCCGGCTCCGTCCCAGCCCCACACCGTGACTCCAGGGGTTTTCATTTAAGAGCCACGGTACCGAGAGCCCCCGGTCCACCCCTGGGTCTGGCCTCATGTGTTACGTTACCCTCTGCCTCCCCGATCCCGCCGAGTCTTGGCTTTCTTGGGGTTTGTGGGTTCTTGTTTTGTTTTCTCCTTTCGAAATGCAACCCAGCTCGGCCGAGCCCAGGGGAAAAAAAAACCAAAACAACAAAACCAAACCAAATATTCAGGCAGGAGAAGAGGTTTGAACACATCCTCGCGTCCTTGGAGAAAACACAAAGAGAAGGAGGAGAAAAGGGAAAGAAAAAGGAAAAAAAAAAAAAAGAGAAAAAAAAAACCAAACACACCCCAAACCAAAGACTCCGCGTGTCCGTGCCAGTGGCGTGGGGATGGGGTTGGTTTTTCCTTTGGTTTCTCACTGAAGGCAAAGGTGAGCGTAGGCTGGCCTGACCCCAGAGGTCACACCGGGGGGGACACCCAGGTCCCCCCAACTGTGGTCCCTGTGGCAGGCGGGGGGACGCGGGGACCCTGGGCTGGAGCTGGGAGGGAGAGGGGGCAGCTCCTGCCCCCCAACCCCCTGGCTCAGCATCAGAATAAAATCAAAGAAAAAGGTTGTTTCTTGGGTCTCTGCAGTTTGCTCCTGGGTTTGGTTTCTCACTGGCTTCTCACTAACGGGGGACCCCGGGGTGTCAGTGCCTCACCACAGAGGGGGCAAACCAAACAAATGGAAAAACAACTTGTTATTTTTTATTTTTTTTTCCTTGTTTTGGAGTTTTTAGCTTTGTTTTTTAGTGCTACTTTATATCTGCCAGATTCCAGCCCCAGGCCGGGGACTGCTCCCTCTGCATCTCGCTTCTGATGGAGGGAGCAAGGAGGTGAAGGAGTGGGGTGGGGGGGGGAAGGATCGGGGACTGAGCAGGGAGGGGGAAACATTGTCCTAAATTAAAAAATAACTTTCAAATTGCCTGCAGCTCGGGAACAGCAACGACAAAAGAAACAGGCAGCAGATTCTCCTCATTGTTGGGTTCGTTTTGAGTTTCGTGCCGTGCCCGTGCCGAGTGGTGCCCTCGGCGGGGTCGTTACATTCAGGGTTCGTCAGCAGTTCTATGGCTCAGGGGGCCGCAGGGCAGGCGGCCCCTGCTCTAGCAATGGCAGTGCAAATACACCTGGGACTTGAAATGTATTTGTGCTGTTTTGTTTTTTTTTTGTTTTTTTTTTTTCTTTTTTTTTCTTTTTTTCTTATCTTTTTTTGTTTTTTCTTTTCTCTCTCTCTCTCTCTCTCAAACGCAACTTTCCCTTTGTTCACTCATTCCCTAGAAACAAACTTTTTTTTTCTTCTTCTTCTTAAAACTAAAAATGAAAAAATAAACCCAAAGACACTCTCTTATCCCTTCGCTCTTGCTGCTCTCTATCCCGTGGGATGCTAAAGGGAATCCAGACTCATGCTTTAACAAAAGTGCTTATTACTTGAAGCAAGTGCTTTGGACCAAGGGGGCGGAGAGAAACTTCCTTTTTTTCAGAGGTGGGGGCAGCAGAGGGGACGGTGATCGGTGCCTGCATGTTCCAAACCAAGAGATTTCAGTAGCTTTGAGGGGGGGAGGTGGGGGGAAGCCGAAAAAGGTCGCTGCTTGGTGAGAGCTACACCAAAGGCTGCCGCGCCGGCAGAACACGAAGCAGGAATGGTCCAACTTTGGCATAAAGGTGGGTGGGAAGGAAGGAAGATTTGGGGAGCCCCCAGCACCGGCCCAGAGGAGCTTTGGGGGGGTTGGGGGGACAGGCAGGGCAGCGGAAGTTTCCCTCCATCCCTCTTTACAATGCACTAGGGAAACCATCACAAATCTCGTTTAGCAAAATAATGCATTATTACCAAACACTTTGATTATTACTTAAATTGTCAAGCTGTGCTGTCAAATGTATACAATACAGCGTTAAAGGAGAACAAGACTGGGACCTGCAAGGACACTGGCCACGTGTCCCCTTCCCACCCCACCCCATCCCATGTGCTCCCAGACCACGGATGCGCTGCTGAAACCTCGTTTCCCTCCATCATCATCATCATCATCATCACCATTATTATTATCATTAGCATTATTATTTTTAATAAGACACGAGGGGAGGGGAGAAAAAGATCCTCGCTAAGAGCACAGAGCACACAGTCACACGAAGCGTGGTGCTGCACAGAAGAAATGGAGAAGCCCTTACAGAGATCACATTGATTGTCTCGCCGGCCTTCCCGGCGTCACGTGGAGCAGAAGGTAACACAAAACAAGGCCAAGAGAGATCAGTTTTCTTCTCTAAACAAAGAAACTGAAAACCACAATAACACTAAAAAAAACCAACAAACCAACCCCAAAACCAGAACAAATTAAAGGGGGTGTGAAGGAACAGCAGCATTCTCTGTGTGCTCTAAGGAACCCTCACCCTGGCTACAGGAAAACGCCGCGTCCAAGCGATGCTAAAGCCACGTGGCACCAAGGACCAGGGGACAAGGGACACCAGGGGCACAGCCACATCCCTTCTAGGACAGCCCAGCTCGGCTGCTGCCTCCTGGCTTGCCCCTTCCCCTGGCCCTGGGGTCTGCCCTGCTCCGAACCCAGTCCCGTCCCTGGGAATCGCTGCCGGGGACAGGAGCTGAGGTCGGGGGTGGCTCAGCCCCTTCGTGTGCCTGAAAAAGGAACTTTAGCCCTTGAAGACGACGGCTCAGGACTTTGGACCCATTTTCCTGCCCCGCGGGGAGGGCGAGGGCCAGCAGCGAGAAGAAGAAGTGATAAAGTGATGCCCAAATTCCTCCCAGAAAGGGAAAGAGCTGCAAGAGGCAAGTGCAGACTCGACAGCAATGTAAACAAGTCTCTTTTTCCAGTTCTCCTCTGTAGAATACTGAAAAGGATCTTCAAAAAGGATCTTTTTAAATTCAAGTTTCGTGAGTTTATTCTGGTTCCGAACTGAGGTATTCGGTGCAGAAAGGTTAACACTTTCTTTCAAGCTAAAGGGGCTGGGGGGGTTGGGGAGGGGACAAGCCATGGGTTGGGGACACCATCCCACACTGGCACCGAAGGAGGGGACACTCCTGCCCTCAGATCTCACCCATTTCTCAAGTGCTTTGCTGAACCAAGTGCGGGTCGGTACCGGGACGGGGAGTCCCAGCTCCTGGGGAGCAACAGGAAATCCCCGACCGTGCTGGGAAAAAAATCCTAGGTGAAACGTGAAGAAAATGTGCTTATCACCCAAAGGCCAAGACTGAAACTTCATATTTGGTTCTAAAAGTTTGGCTTTGGTTAAAAAGAAAGAAACAAGTGCGAGGGGAACCTCCCAGGGGCTGTCAGCAGCACCCCGGCCCGCCGGGAGCCTCCCAGGAGCATCGGCTCCAAAAAGCACCACGACTGAAACCTGACCAATGCCACCCTGACAGGAGCCACCTTCATTTAGAAATTATTTAGAGAAAAAAAAAAAAAAAAGGAAAAAAAGAATCAAATCAAAAAAACCCCACCTTATTTTGGTTACAGAAATGGGTTTTTTCTCTCAGAAGAGCCGCGGCGCGAGGCTCGCGGCGGCAGAAGAGGGGGGCGAGCACCCACCAAGGGCTCCTGGAGAGAGGGAGAGAGGGGGATCCTTTTCCCTCTGCTCTTATCCCACAGGGATCCCACCTGGGGAAGGAGCTCGGGGGAAAAGGTGGTTCCCAAGATGCTGCTTCCCTGCCAGCCCCTTCCCTCCATCCCCGTCTTTGGCTTCACACAGACTCGTGCGGTGGAGAAGGAGTAGGGGGGGTTTGCACGTGATAACGTTACAGTAATTCAGAAGGAAAAATAAAAACAAAAAAAAAAAAAAAAGGAGAAAAACCAGTGCAACTTTCTTGAATGCTCCAAACCTGCATTATAAATATGATTTCTAGAATTCAAAAAAAAAAAAGAAAGCCCCGAAGAAAAAAAAACCACAATGATTCCACACACACACGTGCTGATAAACCTGTCAAGATGCTGCATGAGGAAAACAAACACAGACTTAGGGAGGGTTGTGAATAAGGACTTTGAAGTGCATTTTTTCCCTATTAAAAGGCTAAAATTTTCAGAATAATTTTTTTTTTGTTTTTTTGTTTTTTTAAAGGTAAATGCTTGTTTCTTTATAAATAACTTTTTTCCTTTTTTTTTTTTTTTTTTAAAAAAAAAAAAAAAAAAAAAAAAAAAGCAACACTGACTATAGCATGGAAACAGCCACGCAAAACAGAACAAAAAAACTCAAGGAGGAGGAATTGTTTCTTAGGATTCGACACTTTGCCAAGGAAACAAAAACCAAAAAAAAAAAAACAACAAACCAACCCAAAAACCAACAACCAACCAACAGAATCCCTAAAGTGCCTGGTGAGGGCAGGGAGGCTCCAGCAGTGCATCCGCAGCCAGCCGGCCGCGGGGTTGGGCAGCAGCACCCGTTTTTGCATATAAATGACAGCTGCCAAAAGGATTTTTTTAGTGTCCCAGGTACAGTAGATCTTGATTCAAGTGTTTGCATTGGACTCGCAAGGATGAGCGTGAGATAAAAGTGATTGTGAGAGGAGCAGTTACGGTGGCACTTGGCCAGGAGCTCACACCCACCCCAACGCTTAGCCAGACCAGACAATTCCCAAATTCCCACCCTCTGTCCCACCAAGAGTTCAGGCTTCCCCGTCCCAAGGGCTGGGGGCAACCCTGGGGGGCATCCCAGAGCAGGGCAGGGCAGGGCTGGGATGGGCACCAGGAAACACTGGGAAGCACTGGGAAACACCGGGAAACAAACACCAGGAAACACCAGGAAACACCAGGAAACACAGGGACCCATTCCAGCCCAAACCAAAGGCTGGGGATAGCCCCCATCCCTCATCCCACGGTGTCCACCTCTCGGAGGGTGCAGTGGGGAGAGGGGGGAGCCAGGCAGGGCCGGGGCCAGCACTGGAGCTGCTCCTTACACCAATCAACAGCTTTGGCACCGCGCTGGCAACCCCGGTGAGAAGGGGAAGCTCTGAACTCTTGGTTTACCCGGCCACGCTCGCCGGCCTGCCCAGTCTTGTTCTCCTTTAAAGTGCCCTATATTTATAGAATTTCTAAATAAATATAATAAGATATTAGGTCACCCATAGTTTAAGCTACTCCGAGTAACAGCCGTCCAAGCCGATGGCACCGTGCCGGTCCTTGCCGTAGGGGCAGGAGCCGCCGTTGGGCAGGGCCCCGCAGGCGGCGGTTTTGGCCGCGATGCCGCAGTTCTTGAGGAGGTTGAAGCTGAAAGAGCTGATGGCGTCTTTAGGCGGGAAAGGCTTCATGGTGGAGAGGATAAGTGCCAGGCAGTCGGCGACGTCCTTGTTGGGGGCACAAGCCAAGGCTGGGGTGTGACCTAGGAGAGAGCCGGGGGTGAGGAGACGCCCAAAATGGGGGCACCTGGGGCAGCTCCCCTTGGGGGGTGGGGATGTGGTTTGGATTTATCCCAAAGGATCCTCCTCTGGGCACTGGCAAGCCTGGCAATTGCAGCTCTGACGTGTGCCAGGGCCAGCAGGAGAGGGATGGAAGGCCTGAGGAGCCCTGGCAGCACGGCAGGTGCAGTGATATTTTTCACAACTGAAAAGGTTTTTCCAGCAGAGCAAGAACTCGGCTGGGAGAAAAACCTTCTGGCCACAAGCAGCAGCTTTTGCCAACTTGCAAAGTGAGTCAACAGCTCTCTGCTGGCTCAGGCTGGGTTGGCTGCGTGCTGGCAGGAGCCAGACAGCCACCAGAAGAGGCACGGTGGGGAAAAGACACGTTTCAAACACCTGCGGGACCTGGAACTCCTTCCACGGGGGATGGTGGGTGCCAACGTGCTCGCCCAGGCTGCTCCTGCCACGCCAGAGCTGAAAGGGGATGCTCAGGGATGTGGAAATCCTCCTGATCCCAGCTCAGCGCTCCCCTCCCGGGCAAACCCCGTCCTCCAGGGCCACGGAACCGAACCCCCTGGAAGCCCCCCAGGACCACCCACCTTCTTCATCCACAGCCAGCACGGTGGCACCTCTGCTGAGCAGGGCCTGGACGACAGAGGCCAACCCATTGCGAGCTGCGATGTGGAGCGGCCTGGGGGGACAGGGGACACCGGCAGCGTCAGAGCCACCCACCCCAGACCCCCTCTGGAGCCCTGAGAGGGGCTTGGTGGGCAAACACTCACCTGATCCCCAGGGTCAGGGCAGAGGTCCCACCAGAACCACCCCCTCCCCATCTGCCTCCCCCCCTAGGCAGCAGCTGCCCCAATACTCACATCTGCAGAGCGCTGTTACTTGCATTGATAAGGCCAAGGTCTTGGGTTTCCCCCAGGATCAACAAGGCACACTTTTCATGGCCCTGGAAAGGAGAACAAGCTGCTGGGGGTGCAGGGGACTTGGGGCTGTCCCTACAGCACCCGATTCCCTGGGGCACAGACACGGTCTGGGGGGGCAGGGAGAGGAGGAGAACCCCTCGTGTGATGGGGGCTGCTCCTACCTTGCTGCAGGCCAGGTGAAGAGCTGTGTTCTTGTTGACATCCAGCACAGTTATATTTGCTTTTGCTTGGAACAGCAGGAACTCTGAAAGGAAGAGGGAGAGAGTTGCTATGGAGGAGAACCCACAGAGAACCCAGCGGTGTGGGGACAGGGGCTGGGCTGTCCCTGAGTGCTGATGGGCCTGGACAGGGTGACAGGGGTGACCTGGAGAAGCTCCCAGCCCTGGTGGGGGAAGGCAGCTGCCAGGCACGTACCGACGGCTGCGGTGTGCCCGTTCTCAGAAGCCACCATGAGGGGAGTCCTCCCCAGCTTGTCGGTCGTGTCCACCTCAGCTTGGTGGCGCAGAAGCAGCTGTAAACCATGGACGTTGTCTGCAAAGGCAGCAGCGTGAAGGGGGGTCCTGGGCAAGGGAGAAAAAGCAGGTAAAGAAAAGGGCACAGCACCCAGCCAGGCCTGCAGATGTGTTTGGAGACATCAGAGACTCTTTGTGCCGTGGGAAGTTGGGTGAGAATCGCTGCAGGAGTCACAGCCACCACCCAACAGCACCAGGGAGGGGGTGAGGATGAGGATGAGGCTGCACTCACCTTCCTTTGGCATCTCTGCTATTAACAATCTTGGCACCTAATGCTTCCACCAGCATTTCTGCAGTGCCGTCCTGGTTGTTAATTCTGCATGGGAGAAGGAAAGTTAGAGCAAGGCCAAGAAGCATGAACACATCTGCAGGGAACAGGGAAGAGCCCTGGGCAAGCAGGGTAGGGTTTGGAGCTCCTGGGACCATGTAGCCCCCCACCCAGGTCACCCCAGGGCACCTCCCCAACACCACTTACACTGCACAGTGCAATGGAGTAAAGGGATTTCCTTCTAGGTACGCAAACGGATTGTGTTCAAGTAACAGTTCAAGACAATCTTCATGCCCTGTGAGGAGAGAGGGACAGAAATGCATTACCCTGCAGATCCTCACCTGCAGTGGAGCAAGAAGGAGCTCGAGGTCACCACGCACAAAGTGCTGGAGGCCCCAGAGGCTGCACACAAAGTGCTCAAACCAGCCCATTCCCCAGCACAGAGGCGGCAGACAAAGGCACAGCCTGGCTCTTCCCAGCTCCCTCCTCCCCATCAACAGTCAGAGCAGAGCAGATGCAGGCAGGGGCCCAGCCCAGGTCCTCACCACTGTATGAAGCCCAGTGCATTGGTGAGTAACCACTGTAGTCCACCACAGAGTCCAGAGGGTCAGTGGAGAGGGCTGCCTGCAGCAGAGTCCTCAGGACTTCCAAGTGCCCACAAGCCGACGCAAAGTGGATCGGGGTCCGGCCTTTGAAATCCCGACACAGGACGAAGGCATCGTGGTCCAGCAGGGCAGCCAGGCAGTCCTCACAGCCTGTCACAGCCTGCACACAGGGAAGAGGACCAGGAGATAGGATCTCAGCCTTTGGTCATTTAAAAGAACTACCCCCTTCTTCCCCAGCTCCCTTCTGAAATGCTCAGGAAGAGAAACTGGGCTCTTCTGCTGGAGAATCTTGCAACCCCCTCCTGGTCCTCCAAGCAGCCTTGTTGCAGGGGGATGAGCAGGAGTGTTGGGGCTCCGGGCCCACTCTGGTCCCCAGGACACTCACCCCTCGGTGCAGGGCAGTCCTTCCCCTCTTGTCTGTAGCATCAGCCGTGGATCCCTTCTCCAGCAGGAGGTGGACGCAGTCGACGTGGCCATTCATGATCGCCAGCATCAGTGGGGTTCTGTGGGGGGGGCAGAGGCAGCAGGGTTTGGAAATCAGCTGGGTCCCAGAATTGCCCTGTCCCCTGCCCCATCCCCCTGTGAGGAGCCACCCTGAGCCACACAGATCCCAAGGGAAACATCAGGACAAACTCACTGGCCGTGGATGTCCATGACGTCGGTGATGTCTGCCCGCTCCCCACTGTCGATCAGGAGGTGCAGGGAATCCGTGTTCCCATTGGCAGCTGGGGAAGCACAGGAGGAAAGGAGGAGTCACACGGACACGTCCTCTCCATCCAGACACCACCCCAAGGCAAGGGAAGAGGCTGGTGCCCAGCAGCCAGGCACTGGGGGCTGAACAAACTCAGTGGTTTGGTCTCTTCTCCCAAGCAGCTACCAGTAAAACAAGAGGGCATGGTCTTTAGCTCTGCCAAGGGAGGTTTAGGTTGGATATTAGGAAAAAATTCTTTCCATAGAGGGTGATCAGGCATTGGAATGGGCTGCCCTGGGACGTGGTGAATTCTCCATCCCTGGAGGTTTTTAAGAAGAGACTGAATGTGACACTCAGTGCCATGGGCTGGAAACCACAGGGGGAGTGGATCAAGGGTTGGACTTGATGATCTCAGGGGTCTTTTCCAACCTGGTTGGTTCTGTGAAACTCATTAGGTGGTTGCTGGGCTGCAGGATCAATTAGCACAATCATGGGACAAGCTGAGGACCCCCAAAACCAAGCTCATCACCCCAACCAAAAGACTCCATGGGTGACGGGGCAGCCTCAGCAGCAGCGGCACCGAGAGCTGGAAGGGCTCTGGACACGCTCCCCCACTGTCCCCTACTGTCACCAGACCCTCTGCCTGCCCTCACCAGCAGCGTGCAAGGGGGTCCACTTCCTCTTCCTCTCCTTGACCAGGGCAGACGCGCCGTGGCTGGTGAGCACCTCCACACACTCCGTGGATCCTCTCTCTGTGGCGAGGTACAGCGCAGTCCGACCCTTGTGGTCCCGCACGTCGAGGTTCACCAGGGTTTCAGCAAGTGTCTTCAGGGCTTCACAGTGACCATTATAGGCCTGAGGACAGAGCAGACCCCATTAAAAGTAATGCCTGGAGAGGTTGTACCCAGAATTTCCCCCCCCACGACCCCGGGAGAATTCCTGCTCCCTGTGTGGCCCCAGCAGGGTGAGCTCCTGTCCCACGCAAAGCCCTTGTCCACTCCCACCCCTGCCCGTGCTCTCCAAACTGCAGCAACCAGAAAGTCCTGAAGAGCACAAGGAATTTAACACAGAAATCCAAAGGACTTTGACCAAGAGCCGGGAGAAAGCCGCTCCCAGTGCCTTTCCTCCTCTGCTCCACACCAGCAGCATCAGGGACCTTGCCAGCACCACCCAGGAGCAGAAACCTCTCCAGGACACATCAGGAACCCCGCAGGGAGCCAAGAACCCTGTGCAGCCCTGGGGCTGGGCCAGCTGTACTCACAGCTAAGTGCAAAGGGCTGACTGGAACGGTGCTCTCCACATCCTCCAGGCAGTTAAAAGACATTTCCAGGAGCTGCAAAACCAACAACATAAAATTGTGACCAATCCTGGACCCACAGAGGCCCTGACAAACACCCTGACCACCATCAGCCAGGCTAGAAAACCTTCTCATCTGCTTCAGAGGGACCTGAATCTCCCTGCCAGCAGAGAAAACCTGGAGGACAAATCCCTGCCTGCTGTGCCCACAACACAAACAGTCCTTCCTCCACCTCTGGATGCCTCAGGGATGGGCACATTCCCTCGGGGGGTTACTGCTCCCCCAGCACAGGGGGGGTTTCTCTGCTCACTCACCAGCTCAAGGTTCTGCCTGTTGCCATACGCAGCTGCATAGTGGACAGCAGTGTATCCCTGCTTGTCCCGGAGGGATGGGTCAGCACCATTATCCAGCAAGAACTCTAAACAACTGCAAGGAGCAAGAGGAAGGGGAGATGAAGGCCTGGGGGAGGCTGGGGAGCAGAGCCATGCAGGGACCCCCAGCTTTGACCCCAGAGCAGGTGCTGTATGAACCCCCTCAGGGCATGCAGAGCCCACTGGAAGCGGGGAGCAGGACACAAGGGCCAAGGATCAAAGCAGATGTTTCCTCAAGGATTGCTGCTGCATTCAGTGTGAGCAGAAGCCAGGTATGGCAGGCAGCAGAACACAGGGTCTGGGAAGGGGCAAACCAATAAACAGGCAAAGAAACATAGTGCAGACTCACAAGAATGCCTCCTTCATCCTCGACTCCTTCAGCGGCTCCTCATCAGTGTCATGGCTGTTCCCTGAAGGAGTCTCTGCTCTGAAAGTCCAGAGATCTCCATCAGTTTGCTGCTCACCCCTTCCCCTCCCACCCTCCTCAAAGCACACCTCTTCTCTCCAACCACTGAGCAGGGGAGGTGCAGAGCCCCCTGGAGACCCTCACCTCCTGTACGTGTCCGAAGCAGCAGCATAGTGTAAGGGGGTGCAGCCTTTGCAGTCAGCCTCATTAATACTGGCTCCAGCTGTCACCAGTGTCACCGTACACTGGTAGCTGCCATTGGCAGCTGCGTAGTGCAGGGGAGTCCTGGGGAGGGGGAAGAGGTGGGGGTCAGCAGCACTGCCTGGCAGAGGTGGGGAAACACAACACACCCCGAGCCCGGGCTGGAGGATGCACCCCGGCTCCTCAGCACGCTCACCTCCCGAATTTATCTCTCCTCCTCAAGTCAGCACCGCTGCTCAACAGCAAATTAAGACATTCAACGTTCCTACAGGAGGCAGGGAGAGAGGTCAGACACCAATCAGAAAGGACCACGGCAGGAACACAAACTCCTCCTAGCTGCAGATGAGGCAGCCTGGCTGGGCTGAAGCTCAGCTCCACCACCTCTGGGCAGCTCCAGAGCTGCAGCCCCGGCTGGATGCTGCTGCACAAAGCTCTTCCCTGCTCTCCCCTGAAAGAACCCTCCACACCTCTGCCCCCCTGGCACTGCCCTGCACTGTGTGGAGCTCTCCCACAACCAATTACAGAGGCCTGAGCCCTGGCGGTAGCGCAGCTGACGTGCTGGATTTTAGGCTATAAAAAAGATCTGGGATTTCTGGTTTCTGCGTCAGTGCTTTGCTGTTCCTGCTGCTCAGGCAGGACGATGGCTCTGTCACAGCTCTCCAGCCTCACACAGGCACAACACAAACGAGATCCTCGACGGGACGCTGCCCCTCTGCCACATCGCTGTCACCACTCCGTGTGGAACCAAACTCCCTGGCAAACACCACGGGGGGTCTGCACAGCCAGATAAATCCCTGCTGCTTTTCAGGCACCACCCCGTGAGCCCCTCCCACACCCCCAGCCAGGGAGGGGTTTTAGCCCCGTTTTAAAGAAGGGCAAAGAGCCACGGCAAGGAGCCATGGGTGGGCCAGAGTCAGCAGCAGAACAGGGCCACGAGGTTTCCATTTTCAGCACAGTTCTCTGTTTGGGAACTGCACCAAGGGGCCTGACCAAAGCCCTGCTGAGCTGCTGCAGGGTTGTGGGGCTGGCAGGGTGGGGGAAAGTGCCCTGTGCCCAGCTCACCCTCCAGAAGCAGCAGCGTGGAGGCAAGTCCTCCCGAGGTTGTCAGGCGTGTTGATATCGAAGCCTGCAGACAGCACGTGCTCGTTGCTCAGCGAGGAGACGATGCTGTACAACTGACCTGGGGGGGGCAGGAGGAGCAGGGGGTCATGGGGAAGCTCGGGGGCCCCCCAAGTGCCCCCCGCAGCAGGAGGGGCAGCCAAGCCACTCACCTGAGGAAAGTAGCTTACGACAACAGTCGGAAAATCCAAAGAGAACAGCTAAGTGCAGAGGGAACATGTCGTGGATCCCACGCCTGTTGGGAGATGAGATGGGTGTCAGGATGGATCATTTCTGCACCCCACAGCCCAGGGCAGGGCAAGGGAGGAGAAGTCCTTCCCTACCTTGCAGTGTCAGCACCATTCGTCATCAAAGTACTAATTAGCAGCTCGTGGCCATATCTAGCAGCAACGTGGAGAGGGGTATTGCCGTATTTGTCAGCACAGTCGATCTCGCTGCCTAGAAAGGAGAAGCCAAGCACTTTGCCAGTGGTCTCTGTGTTCCACATCCCCATCTCAGGGACACAGTGGGGTCCTCAAGTCCGTTCAGTATCACACAGAAGGAGAAGTGACATCTGCTCCAGAGCTGAGAGCCCACTTGTCTCCTGCAAGGCCAGGGCACTCGCTCTCTTCCCTTCACCCAGGAGGGGATGTTTGAACCCCTGGAGGCCTCTGGTTAAACCCCAGGGTGTCTGCCAAGCCTGTAGCTCTCTCACAAGAATATTGTCTTTCAGGCTGGCTGTGGCAGTGGGTACATGCTTTGGCTGCAGCAGCTCTGACCTGGCTGGAATTTCCAGCCCCTGGTCTGCACTTTGCTGCCCTTGAGGGCACGCAGGCTCCCTGCCACCCCGAGCAGCACAGGGCCACCAGCAACGGCCCCAAGGGCACAGACTGAGCTGGGCTGATAATTGCAGAGCTCTCAAACCCTTTGAGGAACCACGCAGGGAGGTCCTGGAGGCCAGTGGGGGACCCAGGGCCTGAAGAAGAAGCCACTCACCGTTCTGGATGAGGATCTGCGAACGCGTGAACCGCCCGTGAATGGCAGCCATGTGCAAAGGGCTCTTCCCCTCCTTACTCTGTGGAGAGCAGAAGCCACCGTCACGCCAAGCTTCCCACCAAACTCCCCAAAACTCTGCCCTCTCTCCCTGCTCCACACAGCCCAAAGCTGCCAGACCTGAAAGTTGACGTCTGCCCCGTTGTTCACCAGGAGCTCCAGGCACAGGGCCCCGTTGGTGGAGACGGCAGCGAAGTGCAGGGGGGTGAAGCCCTTCTCGTTGGGCTGATTGACGTTGGCGCCGTAGTTGACCAGCTCGTTGGCCACAGCATCTTGGCCCATGTAGCAGGCGATGTGAAGTGCGGTGTTTCCGAAGGAGTTGGGTTCATCGATCTGTGGGAGCAACAAACCCCAGAAGATTTGAGGATTCAGGAAAGGGAAAAAGGCAGCCGAGACCCAGCCAGGGCTCCTGACACTCCCCTCAGCAGCTCCTCTCTGCTCCCAGCCCACCCTGCTCGTGGCCAAGGGGGTCTCACCTCGACCCCCAGCCTCAGCAGGTGACGCACGACTTCGACCTGGCCGCTGGCTGCCGCGGTGTGCAGCAGGGTGTAGCCTTTCTTGTCCTTACACATCACATCAGCTCCCCGGGCCACCAGCAGCTTCAGAACTTCCAAATGCCCTGTCCAGGAGACAGTGGTAAGAGCCAGGAGACCCCCGACAACAGAGACCTGTGCACAGCGGATCCCCCCCGTCGCCCTGAAAGCTGAACCCAGAGGCAGCGAGCAGAATGGGAAAAGGAACCAGACTGATGCCTGTAGGGAAACCTTACCCAGGAAAGCTGCCCAGTGGATGGGCTGGCGCTCCTTCTTGTCACAAGTACTCAGGCTGGCCCCTTTGTTCAACAGCAGGTTCACCATCTGGGGTGGGGAGAAGCAGTGAGAGTGGCAGGGCTGCTGTTCCTCCCCACCACCCGCGGTGCCCAGAGCCAGGAAAGGGGACACAGGTGTCTGTGGGTCCCTCCTCTCCTACCTCAAGCTGTTCCTCCCCACCACCCACGGTGCCCAGAGCCAGGAAAAGGGACACAGGTGTCTGTGGGTCCCTCCTCTCCTACCTCGAGGTGCCCACTGTGCACAGCGTGGTGCAGAGCCGTGCGGCCCGTCCGGTCGGCCACGTTGACGGTGCTGAGCAGGGGGATGATGGCCTCCACGCACTTGGTGGCCCGGTTGGCAGCAGCCACGTGCAGAGGAGTTTGCCAATACTTGTCGCGGGCATTGACATCCGCCGAGTGCTTCAGGAGGAGGTTAAGTGCCTTCTGGAAGGGGCAGAGGAAAGCAGAGCTCTAACCCAGCCCGCTGGAAGCCCCAGGACCCTCCAGCCAGGCAGGAGAAGCTGCACCGGGACACCGGCGTGGCAGAGGCACGGTGCCACGTGATTTAATGGGGTGCAAGTGCTCCCCAGGGACTCACGAGGTGCAGAGGGGGTGACAAACATGAGCCACTGACCTATATTGGGGGATTATTTCCCCTGAGCCAGCCCAACCAGCCCAGCCCCATACCCAGGCACAGCCAACACCACGGGGAAGCACACGTTCCCAGTAAACACCTTCCCCAGAGGTTGGGATTAATGTGTTGCATCCCCTGCCTGCTCCTGATTAAGAGGGTTCACAGAACGGGTCAATGTGTGGTAACTTGCTCTGGGTGTCAGTCAGGGCTCTGATCCTCTGGCTCCAACCAACATGACCACACAATTTCCTGCTCTCCAGCAACTCAAAACGGGACAAAGTTAAGTGGGATGAAGTTAAGCCCACAAAAGCCAAACGTCAGGAAATCTTTCCAACAAGATCCGTTGGAATCAGTTCCCAGGAGAAAGGGCAAGAGTCCCACCATCCCTCCAAGAAATTAAAGCTGGATTAGACAAAGCCCTGAGGAAAACCAGGCGGAGGATATTGTGGGGAAAACCCACGTGCTACCTCCTGAAGGATGGAGGGAAGGGAACCAAGGGGATTGTTTTCCAGCCTCTGGAATATGTTTGTTTCCACCTCAGCCAAAACCAGGTGAGAAGGAAAGGAGAAGGAGCAGCAGGGTCAGTGCCCACCACCCCAGCCCAGGGAGCAGGCAGGGACCTCACCTCGTTCCGAGAAGCCGCAGCACGGTGTAAGGGGGTGAGCCAGACCGTGTCCTTGGCGTTCACATTAGCACCTGAGGAGGACAAAAAGAGGGCTCAGGGGGCAGAGAGGTGACTGGATGCCCCCCTTCCCCTGGGGCACTGATTTTTACTGCAGGCTGCATCTCTACATTAGATAGGACAGGTGACAGCTGACTGCCATCCCAGCTCCAGGGCTGCACCAAGCACTTTGGTCCCACAACTCCCAAAGCCCCCCTGCCCCTTTCTGCTGCTGAGAACTCAACACACGGCCAGGAAAAAATCACTCCAGGGCAGGTAAGGGGATCCCATGCTGCAGATGGAGCTGAACAGCCCCAATCCTGTTTAACAAGCCCTGAGTGAAGGATTTCCCCAAGTCTCTCCCCATCAGGGTCAGGTGGGACCACGCCAGCCCTGGGGTTCCCCCATGTCACCACCAAGCTGCTGAGAAGCCCACGGTGGCCCGAGGTGGAGGCAGATGAGGAGATCCTCCTGTCTGCACCACGTAGGCACAGGACCCAGCAGCAGGGCTGGGAGTCTCTGGAGGGACAGGGAGGGCAGCTCTGCACCAAGGAACACAAAACTGAGCAAAATCCTGAATTTTGGCTCTGCTCCTCTGAGTGTCCTGGCATCTGAACACCTCACTGCATCCTCCACTGCCACCCTGCACACATCCCCCTCCTGGCTTGGTTTCCACTTTGGCTATTTCAGGTCTAAGATGTTTCTCTGCCTGAACAAACCTCTTAGGATTAGGGCAACATTTCCTAATCCTCCTCTGGCTGCAACCTGGCTTAAAGCATGAGCACAGGGCTGCTTGGAGGGTGACCAAAAACTATTGCTCTGCACCCCCCAGGCCAGGGGAGGTCAGGGAGATGCTGAAAGTTCCTCAAAGACCCAGTGCCCTGAGTCCCAGCCCTCACCTGACAGGATGAGGAGCTCCAGGATTGCAACATCTCCTATGTAGGCAGCAGCATGCAGCGGCGTTCGGCGTTCTTGGTCCTGAGCAAGGATGTAAGAAACACAAAGAGCCCATGAGCTCTGAGGGCTGGGAGACCTCTTACAGCAAAATCTTCCTCCCCAGTCTGCCCCAACACTCCCAGAAGCTTGTGGAGCACCTCAGGAGGTGGGACAACCCCAGGAGAGCTTCAGCTGCTCGTGTCACCCCCAGAGACCAACCCGAGCTGGTGCTCCTGGACCTAACAAAGGTCTGGAGCCAACAATAAAACCCCTGAGAATCACAGACAGCTTTCAGGTGACCAGTCCCATGGCTGCTGGAGGCCAGGAGGGTGCAGAAGCCCCTCTCTGATCTTCAACTGCATTAACCTAAGAAAAAAACACCTTTCACTCGTTTGTGCTCAGGGAAGGGCCCTGGGTAACCTCCATCTCCAGGCACTCAGCTCGGGCTCTCCTCAGAGAATGTGCCAAGTACCAACAGCAGGAAGCAAACAAGTAGAAAGCCAGAGGAGCAGAACTCAATCTGAACCCCAAATTTTGGTTGGGGGGGCAAAAAAAAAAAAAAAAGTAATTGCTGGCTTTTATGTTTTTGGTAACAAATTGCACTGGCACAGCCAGGCAGGAGGATGTGAAAGTGAAACCCAGCTGGCAGGTCACTGAACAAGCACCAACATTTCTAAACCTGCACACAGAAAGGAAACTAAGTGTTAACAATTGTGGTTTTATTCCTTCAGCAGCTGCACAAGAGCTCAGCAAAACAATCCCAACCCTGACACAAGAGGACGAAGAGCTGCTGGGATCTGACCCAACCAGTCACAGAAAAAAAAATCCCCACACTATCTCTGTGGAATAAGGTCAGGAACGATGGGATCGCTCGCCCCGGCTGGCACCAGCACCAGCCTGCCCACAGCACCCTGAGAGAGCCACAGCCTCTGCCCTGGGTTTCACACCATGAGGATGGGTGGGGGAACCATCTCTCCCATGGGTGAGGAGAACACCCTGAGCAAGGGCTCGGTGAAGCCAACAGCAACGTGCCAAAAACCCCTCAGCTGCCAGCAGAGCTGGGAGCAGCAGGGACAGGAGCCCTGGGTGATGCCACAGCTCTGAACAGAGCAGGAGATGAACCGGAACAGGCTGCTCCTGCCCAGAGCTCACAACTTATCCCAGCTTTTGGGCTGAAAGCACAGGAATTGCTGATCCGGCACCGCTCCAACTGTGCCACCGTGTCAGGCACAGCCAAGCCACCAGCTGTCCCCACAGGGCTCACCTGCACATCTGCTGCTGGCCCCAGAGCAGGCAGCTCCAAGGGGAGCACCCTGAGCAGGCAGACAGGAGCACTCACAGCCAGGTTTCACCCCATCCCTTGCTGGTTTCCATGTGAGGATGTGCCATGCTTGGCACCACCAGAACGGGGCCACCCAGGAGCCAGCCCAGCCACAAGTGTGACCAGAGGGATGTGTCCAAACCTCTCCTACCCTCCCCATCCACTCTGGAACGAGCATCAAAACCACCCTCAAGTTGCCTACAAGTGCAGTGGGAACTCCTCCTGACCCTCATGAGGTGACCTCAGCCTTGCTGAGCAGCTCAGCACCTCCTTCCCCTCAGAACAAGCTGCTCTGGAGCCAGACCTGCTACACACACACACTGAACTATTCTGGCTCACCATCCCAAAGCAGAAAGAGGTGAGCTGACCTCAGAGGCAGCAAAGCCTCCACAGAAAGTCCTCCCACACACCCCACAGCCTCACAGCTCTGCATGGCCAAGAGCTTTGGGAGGTTCCAACCACCTCCTGGGATGGGATTCCTGTTCTTCCATGTGCCCCATTTTACAGCGGGCAAGATCCCAGCAATGGGACAAAGCTGAGCAGCAAATGGTGGCTGAGCTGGGAGTGGAATCCAGGAATCTTTTTGTTTCAAAATCTGAGCTGTGAGCACCCTCACCCTCCTCAGCAGCACCCACACCTCTGCCCTCTCCACATGGCAGGGAACAGGGGGGAGGGAAGGGGCACAAGCACGGCTGGTGGCACTCACCAAGACATTAATGTTCTCCTTCTGGTTCAGCAGCGACCGAACCTCCTCTATGTCACGGTTGAAGATGGCTTGGACCAGAGGAGGCTGCAAAGAGAAAGAGAAGCAAGTGGTGAAGGTGGCATCCCCGTGCCACCACCAGGGACCAACCTCCAAAGCAGCACAAGTGCTTTTTGTGGGTTTTTTTTTGTTGGCGAGGAGCAGACCAAGGAATGGCTGGAAAAGCCTTCCCTCCTCCTGAGCCCCAGGTGCAGCGTGGAGCTCAGCCCAGCAGCACACCCAGGACACAGCTTTGCTCCCTCCTCCTGTCCACAGCTTTAACCAGAACCACAAAACCCCTTCCTCTGAGCTGGCCCAAGTCTCCTGGTACCAGACAGGTCTCATGCAGGCAGGGAATCAGGTTCCCCAAAGCCCAACTCCTGCTCTCCTGCAGTACCTCCTGAGGAACACCTACAACACCGCCCTGGCTCTGATGGAGCAAAGAGCCCAGCCTGGAGCTCCTCCCAATCCCTGCTGCCCACATCTCAAAGAAATCACCTGGCAGACCCTGGGACGAACCCAGAGCAGAACCCAGCCCAGGTGACAGAACCAGTGGTGCTGTGGGCTGCAGAACCCACAACAGCCAGAGCTGCCCCAGCTTCTTTGGTGGCTCAGGTGCTGCCCAACCCCTGGGCACTGCCCTGGAATTTGCACCTGTGTCTTATTCCACCAGCCCCAAAAATGCCATTTTCAGGCAGCAGGTTCTTTAGGGCAGAGCCTGGGGCTGCCCCAGTTCTGTCCAACTCCTGGCACCCTACAACTGCCCAGGGAGGCTGTGGAGCCATCCAAACCCCACCTGGAGGTTTTCCTGTGTGACCTGCTCCAGGTGACCCAGCTATGGCAGGGGAGGGGTGATTGGACTCGATGATTTTTGAAGGTCCCTCCCAACCTCTCACTTTGGTTCTGGGATTCTGCCACCAAACCCAAACCATTCCTCCTGCAGCCACTGCCCGGTGGGTCCGGAGGGGCTGTGAGCCCCAGGTGCCGGGTCCAATGATCAGTACCAGTGAACCCCCCTCCCCTCATCCCGGTGGAACCGTGGTGGAGCTCCGGTTTCCAGGCAGCCCCTTCCCGGCCTCGATCCTCGGCTCACCCCCCCATCACGGTAAAACCAGTTAAAAAACACATCCCGGGTCAGAGGGAAGGGGTGAGTCATTCCACTGGAATGCAGCAGGCTCAGCATCACTCGTTAGACATTAAAAAAAAAAAAAAAAAAAAGTTGTTTTCCTCTTTTTTTTTTTTTCTTTTTTTTTTTTTTCTTTTTAAATGTAGTTGGGGGGGGGGGAATGTTAAAATCTCAGAGGATAATTCCACCCTGAGCAGCCTTCGGCAGCGTGCGGTTTGCAGCAGTGCTGGGTCTGACACACCCACCCACCATTCCCGGGGAAAGCTCAATGTTTGGGTTACCAAAAATATAAAGTTCTATTTAAATCCCGGAGCAGCCCCTGCTCCTCAGCCCCCCCCCCCACCCAGGAGCCCCGAACACGCGGGGCAGACCCCGACCCACGAGGGGCGAGATGAAATACTTGGTTCCGAGAGGGCCCCGCAGCCCCCACCTCTGAAATTGAGGTGGAAAAAGGTGATTTCCGTAAAATGTGCAGGGAAGAACCAACACCCGCGCTCACTGCTCCGCGCCCGCGGTACCGACACGGAGCCCACGAGTGGGAGAAGGCAACGTGGGGGGGGGGGTTCTCGGGAGACCCCCGCGATGGGGGCGGCCTTGGAACCCGGTGTGGGACGCATCTTGCACCCCAGGGGTGTCCCCAACCCCCAACAGGGACACCCTGCACCCCCAGAGTGTCCCCAACCCCCCCGGGGCCGCGCTGCACCCCACGGCAGCCCCACAGCCCAGACGGGACGGACCGGGGGCAGCGGGAGGTGCAGCGGGCCCGGGGCAGGCCCGGTTCTGTCCGGGGGGTCCCGTCCCCGACAGGGCTGGGAGTCCCGGGGCGAGAATTCCGCTTCCCCCGAGAGCTCCCGGTCCTGCCGGGCCCGCTCCCGCCGGCCCCGATCGGAGCGGCGCGGTGTCGGATCCGATCCGGGGCTGCGGCGGGGCGGTGCGGGAAGCCCGGCGGGCACCGCGGTGGGTGGGAGCGGGCCGGACCGCCCTGCGCGGCGGAGGGCCGGGGACCGCGGCCTGGGGCGGCGGCCGAGCCGGGCCCGGTGGCGGCGGCGGCGCGCAGCCTAGGCCGCGGATCCCCGGGCTGGAGTGGCGGAGCGGGCGGGGACGGCGCGGGGGGCAGTGGGCGAGCGCGGAGGGAGCCGTACCTGGTCCGTGATGCAGAGAACCCCCATCTCGGGGCCGCCCTCAGCGACCAGCTCCCGGCATCGGGCTCCGGCCGCGGCGGCTCGGCTCGGGCGGCTGTCGGGGCGGGGAGCGGCTGAGCCCGCCCACCGCCCGGGGAGCGGCCGCCGTCTCCGGGCCGCAGCGCCGCCGCCGGCAGCCATGGCCGGGACCCGCGGGGGGGCTGCGGGAGGGCGGACGGGGAAGCTCCCGAGCAAATTCCCCCGTCCCGAATCCATTCCCCCATCCCCGTGCCCGGCGGGAGGGAGACCGGGGCGGCGGGTGAGCCCTACACCGGCACGGCTGGAGGAAAGGAGGGAAACCCCGCTGGAGCTGCCCCGGTTCATGGGGTCCGGCTGGCAGGAACCATGCCCTGGGCGAACGGTGACACCAGGGTAGCACCACCGCCCCGGGACCGCTTCCCTCCACCGGGCTGGAGGGCAGCAGGTGCCGGGCAGAAGCTGTGCGGGGCCAGGGGGCAGCTCTGCCCTGCGGAGCCACCTCCATCCCGCAGCTCCCGCTGCTCCCATCATTGCCCAGGACGCAGCACAGGCTCGGGCGTCACCTCACCCCGAACACTCGGGACCCCACAGTCCCCCCAAAACCCCACGCAGGCTCCAAAGGAGCGGGTCCTGCCCCGCCACCTCCATCCCGGGTTGGAATAGCGGGCAGTGGGCTCCACCATTCCCGCTGCTCCAGGCGGTTCTCGGTGTGTTGCTGCCCCAGCTCTGCCCGGGTGGGGAGTGGGGGGTGGGACAGAGCCCCCGGTGCTCCCCATCCCTCAGAACCCCGGGGCCAGGCGGGGATGTTCCGGGATCCTCCGCTGGGGATATTTTTATCGTGTGCTCGGGCCTGTCCTGAGCTGGCTGTTACCTAACGGGGAAACCAAGGTGAACCCAGGGAGCCACCGGCAGCCGCTGACACCCCCGCAGCTCCCGGGAGGAGGCAGCCGCAGCACCGGGGGGACACCGAGGCCTCGGGATGGGGGTCCCAGCGGGGCCGGGGGGCTGCAGAGGTCCCAGCGCCCTTCTGGGCACTGCTGAGCCAACCCTTGGACAGGGCAGACGTGCGGAGCCCCGGCCCTGAGGGACGCGGGGACCTTCGGGACGAGTCCTGAGGGGGCCGGAGCCCCCCGGGTCGGGGGTCCCAGGGCGGCTGCAGAGCCCGAGCCCCAGCCGGGACTACACATCCCATCATCCTCCGCGCGTAAGGACTACAACTCCCGATGTACCCCGCGCGGGGTGCCCCGCCCACGTTCCTACCCCGCCCCCTATCCGTGACGTCATCGGCTCCATGGCGACGCGGTGACGTCGCGGTCGGGGTGAGAGGTCACGGCGGCGGCAGCCGAGCCGCGTCCCGGCCCCGGTGATGGCGGCGCGGAGGCTCCGCGGGGCTCTGCAGCTCGGGGCGCGGCAGCGGCTGCGGGTGGCGGCAGCCTCGCCCGGCAGGTTAGCGCCGGGGCGCCCGCGGGGCGGAGGCACCGGGCGGCGGCACCGGGCAGGGCCGCGGGGCGGGGCGGGGGCGGGGCCCGGGGGATGATCGGGACCGGGGGAGCGCGGGGTGACCCCCGCGGGGCTGGGATCCCGCGGTGCCGGGTGACACCGAGGGGCCCTGGGCGGGAAGGGCCGGCCCGAAGTGCCCGTGGGCACCGGGAGAGCTGCGGCCCCGGCGGAGCCCCCGGCCCGGAGCAGCGGAGGGGACGCGGTGCCCGCGGGAGGGCCGGGGCCTCGGCTGGGGACTGACCTTGGGACAAACGGCGGGGGGGCTGGTGCCGTCCCCGCAGGACCGGGGCCCCGTCCCAGGAACGGGCAGGGCGGGTGTCACCACCCTCTTTGGCGCCGGTGACACCGGCTGCCAGCGTCACCGTTTGCTCAGATGAGTTCCAGGGACCTCAGACCACCCCGGCCACGTCCCCACCGGCGTTGACCTCTGTGCCACCGGCACCGGTGTCACTCGGGGACGGGCAGGAGGCTGCATCGTGCCCCGCTCCGTGTGCGTTCGGTACCGGGCGATGACCTCGGGGCCGGTGGCACGGCCGTGTTTGTGGGGTCCCAGCGCTCCCGTGGAGCTCCGTGGCCCCCCCTCCCCTGTGCCATCCCGGTTATTTCAGGAGCTCGGGGCTGTCAGGTGCCCCGGGTGCCTCCTCTTGGCACAGGAACGTCCCGTGGCTTTGGGCAGGAGTGGGACCTTTGTCCCCAGCCACCAGTCCTGGAGCAGGTGTCACCGGCGTGAGACACAGCTAAAAATACCCAGACCTGAGCTCTGCCAGTGGTGGCTGTCGTGGGGGGAGCCCCGTGGCCCCTTGGGACCCCCTCCTCCTGGGGGCTCCTCCAGGTGGTGGCCAACGTTGTCCCTTCCCGCTGGCACCTGAGGGACAGGACAGGACAGGACAGTGGGGAAGGTCTGGGCTGAGTCTGTCCCAGTGCAGGTAGAGCTGGGGAGGGGGGTTGGGGGGAGCAGTTGTCCCCACTCTGCTGACCAGGATTAGGTGTCCCCCAGGTCAGGTTTCCCCGGCCTTGGCAGCGGCAGCGCTGGCAGCGGCTCCGGGATGGGCACTCGGGCTCCCCCCCATCCCCTCCCTGCCCGTTCCCTCCCCTAACACCCCCCTTCCCACCACCCCCCCAGGCACACGGTGCTCGGGGGTCTCCGGCTTTGCCGTCTGAGCCGCCCGGTGGTGGTGGGGGGGTGTGAGCCCACCCGCTCCTTCTTCAACCTCACCAACAAGCGCAAGGAGTACTCGGAGCGCCGCATCATCGGGTAGGTGCAGCTGCTGCCCCCCACCCAGGGACACCCCACAAACACACACACAAACACCCCAAAACACCCCCTCTGCCTCTCCCCCCCTCCTCAGGTACTCCATGCAGGAGATGTACGACGTGGTGGCCAACGTGGAGGAGTACAAGAACTTCGTGCCCTGGTGCAAGAAGTCCCTGGTGGTCTCCAAGCGCACGGGTCACATCAAGGCCCAGCTGGAGGTCGGCTTCCCGCCCGTCATGGAGCGTTACACCTCCATCGTCACCCTGGTCCGACCACACCTTGTCAAGGTGAGCACGGCCCTGGGTGGGGCAGACCACCCTGGACAGGTTTTCCCTCCTTCCAACCCCCACTCTCCACCCCTCCCCAGGCTGTTTGCACTGACGGGCGCCTCTTCAACCACCTGGAGACCAACTGGCGCTTCAGCCCCGGCATCCCCGGCTACCCCCGCACCAGCACCGTGGATTTCTCAGTAAGAACCCGGGCCCGGGGGGAGCCTGGAGGAGTTGCCCCCCCACACCCTAGCAAGAGGCTGACAGCACCTCCTCTCCTCCCCAGATCTCCTTTGAGTTCCGGTCCCTGCTGCACTCCCAGCTGGCCACCGTCTTCTTCGACGAGGTGGTCAAGCAGATGGTCGCCGCCTTCGAGCGCCGGGCGGCCAAGACATTCGGGCCCGAGACCCGCATCCCACGGGAGCTCATGTTCCACGAGGTTCACCAGACGTGAGGGCAGCTCGGCCACCGCGGACTCTGCCAGGGCCCCCCCCCCCAGCCCTGTGCCCACCCCCAGATATTTATTGAGTGCATCTCTGCTGCCGTTGCCTCAGCTCATCCCCCCCTGGGGGCGAGAGACGATCGATGCCAGCCCCACCGCAACGCCACGGGAGCTCCTCCTAGCAGGGGGCTCCCTGGTTCCGTAGCTGATTTTGGTTTTAAGTTTTGTTTTAGCTCTTGGGAGTTCTTTTCCCGACCTCCCTCTCCCCCCCCCCCTCCCAAATTTGTGTTCCTTTTTAATGCCTTGGCCAGGCCGGAGGGTCCCAGCCGTGGGGCAGCTCCTGCACCCCTCGTCCTGCTCCAGGAGAGCAGGAAGAAAGTTGGGTGTTTGCTGGCGAGGAACCCCATGGGGGAAGGGGGTGGGGGTGGCCAGGGAAGGCCACCTCCAGCCCCCACGACCCCCCCACCCCAGCCAGGAACTAAAGGGAAGGAGAAGGTGGAAGGTGGGGAGCGGAGCCGAGACCCCCGCGGCAGCGCCCGCTCTGCTGCCAGACCCCACCGCACAGTTTGCACAACTCACACGCACAGAGAGGGGAGGGGGGGCCCGTGCTGCACCCCCCCCCACCCCCCCAAATCCCCCCCAAGTCCTGCGCAGCCCCAGCACTTGCTGCAGGCCACGGCACAGGGACCGGGATGGCCCTGGCCCGCGGTCCCCGCAGTGTCCCCAGATTCCAGCTCACTGTCCCTTACTTTGGAGGGGGGTGGGGGGTCCAGGGGGTGTCAGATGCTCCCTGAGCCCCTCAGCCTCCCACCTCCTCACCAAGGAGATGGTGGCCTCTCTGCCCAAGGCAGGGCTTCTTCAGGCCAATAAAGAGTTTTCCAAGGGTGTGCAGGCTCTGGCTCCTCATTTGGCACCATGGGAGAAAGGGGAGGGGGGGGGGGCTGCATGCTGAGACCCCCAGACCCCAAACTGGGCTCAGGACCTGCAGACCCCTGAGCCTGGCACTGCTGAGAGGCCAAGTGCCACCACATCAGCCCTAGCAGGGACCAACTGGGACCCTGGGACAGCCTGACCACCACCATGGTTCAGGGGGGCACCATCCCCTGACCCCCCATTAGCAGAGAGCCACAGGGGGACAGGAAGGGGGGGGGGAGGGCTCCAGCTTTGTTAATAAAAACATTTATTTTGCATTTTTGTTGTTTGTACAGAAGTGGCTGATACCAGCGAGGGGCCGGGGCTGGGGGGGGGGCTCAGCTCCGGCTGCCGGGGGCATCAGACATGGGGGGGGGGTCACACAAACACGGGGTGCAGGCCGGGGAGGAGTGTATCGAGTCCCTGCGGGTGTGGGGGGGTGACATTCGTTCTTCACCTGCTGCCCCATGGGGGGGTCTGGACACGAGTCGGGACTGAACCCCGTGCTGGGGGGCTGTGCCCCCCATGGCCACACCAGCACTGCCCCAACCAGCCCAGCAGTGGGGGGAGCCAGGGGGGGCTCCCAGTGTGCGCAGTGCTGCCGGGGCAGGGTGGGGGTGCGAGGGGCCCCTTGGGATGGGGCTCCAGGGTTTGGGGGGGGGGGTTCAGTGCCGAGAGGGTCCGGGGCCCGTCCCGACAGCGTTCCCTGGGGAGCAGCACGGCAACCCCGTCCCCGTCCCTTCTTCACCCGGATTTGTACCCCACCAGCTGCATCAGCCCCTTCGTGCTCATGGATTTGGGTCGCTCCAGGGGGAAGCCCAGAGCCCGGCTCCAGATGAGCTGCGAGAGGACACCCAGAGCCCGGGACACCCCGAAAAGCACCGTGTAGTAGTTCATCTCCTTCATCCCGTAATACTGTGGGGAAAAGCCGGGGGTGGTCAGGGCTGGGCTGACCCCAAGGAGAGTCCTGGGGAAGGGCCGGGCCCCCCGGGCTCACCTGCAGCAGCACTCCGCTGTGGGCATCCACGTTGGGCCAGGGGTTCTTGGCCTTGCCCTGCTCCAGCAGCACGTTGGGGACAATCTTGTAGAGTTGGGCCACCAGCTTGAAGAGGGGGTCCTGGGGCAGGTGCTTGAGGGCAAACTCCCGCTGGCAGGTGTAGCGCGGATCCGTCTTCCGCAGCACCGCGTGCCCGTACCCCGGCACCACCTGTGAGGGCATTGGGGGGGGGTTGGTCAGAGCTCAGCCCCCACCCCAGCCCCCCCCACCCCAGCAGAGCCAAACCCACCCTGCCCGACTTGAGTGTGTTCCAGATGAAATCCCGCAGCTTCTCATCCGACACCTCCCCGCCCAGCTCCTTCTGCAGGTCAGTCAGCCAGACCAGCACCTCCTGCAGGCACAGAGGGAGGGTGAGAACAGCAGCGTGGGGACAGGCAGAGGGACAGGGGGACGTGGGGCAGTGCCCACCTGGTTGGCCAGGCCGTGCAGGGGTCCAGCCAGCCCGTTCATGGCTGCAGCGAAGGCGAGGTAGGGGTCTGAGAGGGCACTGCCCACCAGGTGGCTGGTGTGGGCGCTCACGTTTCCTCCCTCGTGGTCACTGCAGGGGTGCGAAGGCAGTGTCAGTTCTCCCCAGTCCCCACTGAGGTCCCCCACAGTATTTTGGGGACCCACAATGTTCCCAGCCCTGCCTGTGGCCCCATGCCACGATCCCGGTGACACCCTGGAACAGCCCGGGCACGTCCCTGGCCCCAGGGGTGGGAGCAGAGCCAGGATCCCGCCTGCTCCCTACCTGTGGATGGTGAGGTAGAGCCGCATCAGCTCAATGAACTGGGGGTCGGTGTAGCCCAGCATGTTGGTGAAGTTGTGGGACCAATCGAGGTTGGGGTCGATGGCCCCGATGCTGCTGCCCTCGCGGTAGAGGTTGCGGTAAATCTTGGCAGCGACGCAGGGCAGCTTGGCGATCAGGTCCATGGCGTCCTCATAGACAAACTGGGGCAGGGGGGGGAAGGAAACAGTTGCTGCCCACCCTGGGGGGTGCCAGCCCCTGACCCCCACACCCAAACGCCCTCACACTGCAGCAGGACACCCAGACCCCCCCCGTACCTCCCAGTACTTGGCCCGGTGGATGCCCTCGGCGTAGGCGCGAGCGAACTTGCTCTCGCTGTTGAGGGCGGTGATGGCCGCGCTCAGCTGGGACATGGGGTGCAGGTTGGTGGGGAAGTTGTCCAGCATGGTCACCACGTGGGATGGCAGCGCGGCACGGCGGGCCCACTCACGGGACAACCAGTTCACCTGTGGGGAGACACGGGGGGGGGGGGGGGCTGAGCTGCAGGGCAGGTGGGCAGCAAACCTCCCCCCCAGTCCCCCTGCTTGTTACCTGCTCCTGCGTGGGCACCTCTCCCGTCACCAGCAGCCAGAACAGCCCCTCAGGAAGAGGCTCCTCTCCCCCCGCAGCTTTGGGCAGCAGCTTCTGGCACTCAGGGATGCTGAACCCACGGAAGCGAATCCCCTAAAGAGCCCGGCACAGCGTCAGCCACTGCGGCGTCACCCACGCGGGGTGGGTGCCCGAGCAGGGCCGGGTCAGGCTCTACCTCATCAGGATCCAGCACGGAGGTCTCGTAAATCAGCCCCTTCATTCCCCTCATCCCACCGTACACCTGCGGGAGGGTGGGAGGAGGTGGTTACCGGGGGGGGGGGCACAGCCCGGTGTCCCCGAGGCAGCGGTGTCCCCCCACTCACCATGTCCACCGTGATCTGCCCGATGGTTGTGCTGCCGTGCTGCTGCCTGAAGCTCTTGATTTTCGCCTGCTCCTTGGGGATCATGTTGACCAGGACATCTTTCAGATTCTGGGAAGAGGGGAGGGGGCTGTGAGCCCTGGCACACGTGGGGGGGCCACGCACCCACTCCCCCCACCGGAGAGGCTGCCCCTTACCGTGACGGCACTGGCGTGACGGGCAGCAAACAGGACACAGGGTGCGTTCTGTGGGAAGGGACAGGGACAGCGTTACCAAAGAGAGTCCTGGCTGCCCTGGTTCCTGCTGTAGCTGTACAGTCAGAAGCCTTGGAACACCCCCTGGACCCCCAGCCCAGCTCCCACACCAGGATTCCCTCTCCCAAGGACACCAAACCCACAGCCACTTCCCTCGCCCACGCGGGATCAGAGCCCGTGGGTTGAACCGGGCGGTGCCAGGGGGGGGGGGGATTGCGGGGGCCCCTGGGGTTGGCATCACACCCAACACGGGCCAGGGTTGGACCGAGCGAGCCTGGCAGCACCAAACACGGCCCAGTTCCGTTTCCTGATCTGTGGAAGCGTCCGGCACGCGTGAGCCAGGGCCGTGGGCGCTGCCGGGTGTCCCGGTGGTTTTCCTGGGGAAGGAGATCCCTGCCATGGGGATCCCGGCCCTGGGAATACCCTGGTGCGGGCGGGCAGCCCGGGCCTGGCGGCCGGAACACGGGGCCGAGTGCCACCGAACCGGTTCACCGGCACCCGGGTGGACAAAGAGGGGATGGGGGAAGGTGCCAGCCCAGTCCGGGGGTCCCCGCCGTGCCCGGGGGGCCGCATCCCCACCGACACCAGCCCGGGGTTGCGGGGCTGCGGCAGCGCCTGCAGCGGAGCCAGAACATGACTCGGTTTTTCCACTGGCTGCGGGGGGGGACGCGGGGAAGAACGGGAGGGGAAGCACCGCAGAAAGCCCCCAGACCCACACCTGTCCGGGACCCCCCCCCAGCCGGGGGGATCTCTACACCCCAGGGGTGGTAGGAGCCGTTTCCCCGCGCTGGGGCCACCCCGCGTCCTCCCCGCAACAGGCAGCGGCCGGGAGAGAAAATGCCGGCGGGAACAATGGAGGCGGCAGAGGAAGCCCAAGGTCAAGGCGGCCGCCGCGGGTCCCCGCCGCGCCCCGAGTCACCCCGCTCGCACCGGGCGACGGGGCCCGGCTGTCACCGAGGCGTCGCCGGCTCAAGGTCACGCTTCTTGGCGGTGACACCGAGCCGGGACCGGAGCGGACTCGGAGACCTTGGGACCCCCCCCCTCAGGTATCCCCGCAGAGATTCGGGGGTGCAGCCCCCTCCGGACTGGGGATGGCATCGGGATTAGGGCCCAAGGCAGCGGGGCGGCCCGGGCTACCGGGGGCAGTGCTCCTCGTCGTCCCCCCCGGTGCAGACAGAGGGCAGGTGGGGCACCGCAACACAACGGACCCTGAGGCCCGAAATAACGCCCGGTCGATAAAGTCATTATGAAAGGCCGAGGCTGCGGGCAAGACAAACGGGCGCGGGAAGCGGGGGGCCGGACGGGGACCCCCGGATGGGAGCTGCACACACGGCGGAGACCCCCAGAACGCGGGACGCCCCGCAGGGGGACGGGGGGGGCCCCAACCATCCCTCCCCGCCACGTGCGGCCGCTCCCCCCGCCGCCATTGCGCGGCCCCTTTAAGGCATCGCCCCCCCCGCGTCGCCCCTTTAAGAACCGGCCACCCCCCCACACACACACACCGCGGCGTCGCCCCTTTAAGGCCGGGGCGGGCGCGCTCACCTTGGGCCCGCGGAGGCGCGCGGCCGCACGGGTACCGGCGGCGAGGAGCGTCATTGCGGGACCGGGGCTGGTGCGGGACGGGCGCGGGGCCGGAGCGAGCAGCGGCGGCGGCAGCGGCGGCACCGGGGGTCCTGGTGCGGCGGGCGGGGCGGGGGGAGCGCGGCGGAGGTTATTAGCATAGCCCCGCCCCCCGCCGGGAAGAGCCGCTCGCCATTGGCGGCACGGCGCCGCGGGGGGCGGGGCTATGCAAATAAGGCGGCACGGCGAGTAGGCCCGGGCTATGGGTGGCCGCCGCGTTCGCCTGATCCCGGTGCGGGGCGGGGTGAGAGGAGGCGGCGGCGCGAGCTGTCCCGTGATGTCATCGCCCGCAGCGTGTGATGTCACGGCACTACGTCACCCCGCCTGGCGCTCCTCGGCCGTGGAGGGCAGGCCGGTGACGTCACTGTGCGCTTGGCCATGTGCTGTGAGGCCACCGGGACCGGTGACGTCACTCCACACTCCGCCGCGAGGGCTGGAGGTCGCCCTGTGACGTCACCTCCTGACGTCACCCTGTTACAGCGCCCTGGTTCTGCAGTGACATCAGAGGCTGGCGGGGTGGGGTCACCGTCCCCGCTGACCCCATGGGACAGGGACGGGATCCCCACGGTGACCCCCACGCTGGCTCTGGTGGGCTGTGACACGGAGCTGCTGGGGACATCCCCACCACAGGGAGGGAGCCAGAGCCCCACCAGGGACCCGTGGGGACACCCAGGGCTGCCACCAGCACCCCCACCCTTCCACACACACACACACGGACAGGGGCTCGGGTGGGCACAGCGCCCTGCAGCCCCTTTATTGCCTGAGGCAGGGAGGGGGTCCCCAAACTGGCCCTGACCCCCACGCTGGTGTCCCCTGCCATGGCTCCTGGCAGGCAGAAGGTCCCTGGCTGGTGCAGCCTGGCTGCAGAAATGTCCATCAGGAGCAGGGACACGGTGCCCACGGGAAACAGGGACACGGTGCCCCATGGGAAGCAGGGACACGGTGCCCCATGGGAAACAGGGACACGGTGCCCCACGGGAAGCAGGGACACGGTGCCCCACGGGAAGCAGGGACACGGTGCCCATGGGAAACAGGGACACGGTGCCCCACGGGAAGCAGGGCCGGTGTCCCCAGCACCACAGCTCCAGTGGATGGACACTGAATAAATAGGACGGGAGCCACCAGCAGTGCCTGCAGCGTCCCCAGAGCCATGGTCCTCCCCGGCGTGTCTGGACAAGGTGACACTAGGCAGGGGACATCTGGAGGGAGCCTGGTGCCATCCTGGTCCCACGAGGCCACCGGGGCAGCCGGCTCTGTCCCCGGGGCAGCCGCTGCGTCAGAGTTCGTCGTGTGGGATGTGGAGCGCGTGGTCACACAGGTCTGTGGGGACAAGGGGCAGCGTTCAGGAGGTGGCAGAGCCCGGTGGGGACCCTCCCTGGTGCCACATCCCCTCCCCCAGCACAGGGAGGAGCTGAACCCGCATCCCAGAGCCAGGCTGGGGGCGAGGAGGCTGAGCCCCAGGAGCCCCCGGGGACAGAGCACGTCCCCGAGGCGTGTCCCTGGTGGGGAAGGGACCTGCCCTGGCTTGGCAGGTAACAAACGAGGCCACGGTCAGCAGTAGGGAAGCACAAAGGTCATGGCATGCCCTGACCCCACTGTTTGCGAGCTGGAAATAGCCCCAAGGGACAGGAAATGCCATTGGCTGCGCCTGGAGCCCTGCGCAGAGCTGCCCTGGCTCGGCCCCAGAACAGCCAAAAAAAAACAAACCCAGAGGCAGCTGCACCAGGGCCCAGCCACAGGGGTGGAGGAGTAGGGGCTCCCCCTGGCACTGCTGGAAGAGCTGTGACACCCCCAGGCTGGCAGGAGCCCCCCCCAGCTCACCCGTCCTCTTGCTGCAGAGCCGGTCCTTGACGTTGTCGGCCTCGTGGGAGAGGAACTCGATGAGTTCGTCCTCGTACTCCTCAGCGATGCTCTCACACTGCAACGGGACCCACACTGGCTCAGCCGGTGCCAACAGAACCGGGAGGGTTTGGGGGGGAAGCCAGAGCAGGGCCCTGTGCCCACCCCCCAACTCAGGAGCTGCCGCTCTGATCAGCTCCTTCCCAGAAGGGTCCTGGCTGCCCACCCCCGGGGGTCCCACCCACCCCCCAAAACCTCCAGCAAGCTCCAAGAGGTGCCCAGGAGAGCTCCTCCCCACACCCACCGCAAACTTCAGACTGGAAGCCACATCCCCGTCGATTTTGACCCCCGAGAGGTCCATCTTGGTCCCGTCGTGGGAGATGATGCGCACGTAGCTCTTCCGGTGGCTGGACGGATCCACTTTCTCTCCGTATTCCTTCATCTTCTCGCACACCCTCTCCAGCAGCTCTGTCAGATGTGCCTCCGAGCGGGCGTAGGGCACCTGCGGGACCGGTGGGATCAGCTCTTCCCGTGTGAGTGGGAACACCGGGACAGAGCCTTTCCCCGGGAGCACCGGGAGCGGCCCAGCCGCCTCCAGGGATTTCTCGGGAACGCCGTGGGGCCGCGCTGGCCGTCCCGGCTCTTTTGCATCCCCGGTGCCCGAGCTGTCTCACCTCCACGACCGACTGGCTGCCGTCGGGGTTGATGCGGAAGGAGCCCATCTGGATCGTCTTCCTGGGATCCACCTGCGCGATCTCCCACTCCAGCTCGTCCACCAGCGCCCGGCACGCTGCGGGGAGGACGCGGGGGTCAACGGCACCGCCCGACCCCACGCCAGCCCCCAGCGAGAGCCGCCGGGAGTTCACCGGTGTGACCGGTACCCCCGTCCCGTCCCGTCCGGTCCCACCTCCGCAGTGCAGGTCCTGGCTCCGCCGGGCAGCGGCCGCGGGCAGCAGCGCAGCCAAAGCCACCGCCAGACCCAGCGCGGGCGGGATCCGGACCCTCATCCTGACGGCTCCGTTCAGGCGACCTGCGGGTACCGGCAGCTCCAGCGGGTCCGGGCACCCCCCGGAGCCCCCGCCCTCCCGTGCCGGTGCCGCCTGCCAAGCCCCCTCCCCTCCGGGTTGAGCCCCCCATGGAGCCCCCTCCCCTCCAGGAACAGCTCCGCAGAGCTCCATCCCCTACGGAGCGGCACTCACAGCCCCCCCGCAGCCCCCCAGGACCGACCCGCCCGCCCGAGCCCCCCGCACCGCACCGCGCCGCTCTCCCGTCCCGCTCCGCCGCCCCCCTCCCCGCCCGCCTGCCCCGGGGCTGCCGTCGGTGCCGCCTGCCCCGGCAGGGCCCCGGTGCCTGCCCGCCCGCGGGGAGCGGCCCCTTGGAGTGGGCCGCGGCAGAACCGGTCGGGGCGACGGAGCCGGTCGGACCGGCCGGGGCGGCTCCGGGACCCGCGGCGGGGCCGTCCCGTGCGCAGGCAGCGCTACGGGCAGCCCGAGGGGGGCAGCGCTGAAGGCCCCGGAGCTGCCAGGACCCGGTCCGCGTGGCGCTCGGCCCCCCGGTGGGCGTGGCCTGATGCGGCCCCGCCCCTGCGCCGGTGCTGGTACCGGTACCGGAGGCAATGCCGGTACCGGTACCGGTGCCGTGTCCCAGAGCCAAGGAGAAAGCGGCGGTGCGGGTGTCCGAGGCTGCTTTATGAGGGCGCCCGGGCCGGCGGGCGGTGGAGGGGGGTGGGGGGGTCAGGGGTTCCCGGTACCGGCGGGGAGAGGAAGAGGAAGCCCCGGGGCTCCGGGCACCGGGGGAGGCGCGGAGGGGGTTGGGAGGTGTCGGGGTCAGCCCCGGCCCCGCTGCTGGTTCCAGTTCCACGCGTGTCCCGCCTCCCGCGGGGGGTCCCGGGGCTCCGGTCACAGCGCCATCACCGAGGGGTACACGGCCCCATCTGCGGAGAGAGCGGGGTGAGGGGCGGGGGGTCTGGGGGACACCGGAGGGGAGACCAGGGGGGATGGGGGTCTTACGCTTGGGGCTGCTCTGGCTGTCGGGCTCGGGCACCTTCCAGTCCATCTTCCGCCCCTTCTCGTAGAGCCCCTTGAGCACCTTCCGGAACTCCTCGGGCTCGGCCCCGGGGGGGGCTCAGCTCCAGGTATTTGCCGGTAGAGCTGCAGCGCTGTCCGAGCGTCCTCGATGCTGTCGTGAGTCTCTCCTTGGATCTTCAGGTCTGTGGGGAGAGCCCCGTTAAGGGCAGGGGCTTGGGGGGGAGAATCCAGGGGGTGTTTGCCTCCTCTCCCCCCCATCTCCCTGCTCCAGACTGACCCAGGAAGTACCACGCGAGGAAGCGCAGGGAAATCATCCTCTTCCTGGGGATGTGGAACAGGTAAACTGTGTCAATGACCTGGTCCTTGGGCACCTGAAGGGCAGAGAGGGTCCTGCTAGAGGGGGCAGGGGGGCTGCAGAGCCCCAGCACTGCTGTCAGTATCCTCAGCCCCCCCTGAGCCCCCCGTGTTGGGGCTCAGCACCATCACCATGAGGTTGATGACTCGGAAGTCCTTCTGCAGCCCATGGCCCACAAACTTCACCCCCACGTCGATGAGGAAGCGCAGCTTCAGGTAGGTGGACTTGAGGGTGGTGAGGTGCTTGGAGGAGATCTTGGCATCCAGGTCTCCTGGCTTGATCCCCGAGTACTGGGTCAGGTAATCCACCACCTGCAGGGACCAGGATCAGTGGAGGAGCTGTGGGCCAAGGGGACACGGGGGGGGGCTGGGCTGCCCCCTCCCCAAGCTCCCTGCCAGCATCCGGGGGCTGTGGTGGCAGTGGGAGCCCCTGGGTGGCAGTGGGAGCCCCTGGGTGGCAGAGTGGGTCTGTGGGGTCCTGTACCTGCTCCTGGGTGGAGATGTAGTCATCGATGAAGGGGACACCCTCGTTGGGGCCCTGCCCACGCACACAGGTGATCCGAGCCACCGACATCTGGCTGGGCTTGATGGTGGATTTGGTGCCATCACTGCGCAGCTCAGCCTCCTCCTGTGATGGGGGAAGGGGGAGCTCAGGGACCCGGAGGGGCCACCCCCACGCCCTGTCCCCTCCTTGTCCTGGGGCCTGACCTCGTTCAAAGTGACAAACTCAGCGTCCAGCCCCACCAGGTCACCCGCCTGTGGCATCTCGCTCAGCATGAGGGGGATGAAGGTGGCGTGGCACTTGCGCTGCTTCCGAGCCAGGGAGGCCTCAGCCAGCAGCACGCTGGGCTCGATGGGGTTCTTGACTGCCAGAAAAGGAGGAAGGAAGGGGGGTAGGGGGTGGGAATGAGCCAGAGTCGGCGGCCACACCACCACTTCCACCCCAGGCACTCACTGACGAGGTTGTACTTGGCGTTGAGGTTCCTCCGGGCGTAGTAGAGGATGGCAGGCACCTTCCAGCTCATGTCAAACTGCACGGCCTCACACTGCAGGAAGGGGACGGTGCTGGGGCAGCCCGAGGAGGGGGGCTGTGCCACAGGAACCCCCTCCTTAGGGTCCTGGAACCACCGTCCCACCAGCCCCCAGCACTCACCTTGTCCACGGGCTCGATGAGGAAGTCATTGAAGAGGTACCACTGCTGGTGGGTGACACCCTGGGGAGAGGCACAGGAGCTGCTTCAGGGCCCCCCCGAGGCACCCACTGTGACTCCTCTGCCTCCTCTGCCCCATTACCAGGGAAAGAGGGATGTGACAGTGCCATGTGGGAACTCCCACCCTTCCTGGGACACGGTGGGGAAAGCCCTGCTGCCCTGGGTGGTGACGGCACCGGGGCCAGACAGGGACAACCTCTGCCCAACTCCCAGCCAAAACTCCACAGAGATGCAAGAGATAAGGGATGGAGCCTTGACACACTCTGGGAATTCCTGCTTGGGCATCTCCACCAGACACCAGGAGAGCCCAGAGCAGCCCCTTTCCCTCAGGTATAGGGGGGGTGATGTCTCAGCCCTTACCTGGAAGCACCAGGACCTTTTGGCAACGTGAGCCAGGAGGAAGCAGCCCAACCACATGTAGCTTCTCCAGCCCTTCCCTCCGTGCCCAAGCAGCACGTGGCTGTCCCCTGGCTCTGCTCACCTCCTTCCTTTGGTGGTAGGTCTCCCCCACTTTGATGTGTCCCACCAGGCTGCCCCCCGTGCGGGAATCCAGGATGTGGACGACGGTGGCCATGAGGTCGTAGACATAGACTGAGTCGGGGTCATCATTTGGGCTCAGCTGCAAGAGGAACCTCCTCAGGGGGAAGCACCCAAGCCCTGGCTGCCCAAAAGGCATCTCCCAGGCCTCCAACCCAAACCCCAGAGCTCAGATGTTCTGTCTCAGCACCAGCCCAGAGGTTTCCGTGCTCACCCGAGGTGTCTCTCACAGCTTTGTTCTCTCTCACCCACACGCCCGCAGCAGAAAGTGGTTCTGAAGCAGTTCTGCTCCCACAGCCCCACGTGCACACAACCACTTTGTCCCAGAGAGCCCTCTTCTCAGCCTTTACCTCCTCGTTCTCACTCCAGTTGCAGACATCAAGCTCCTTGCTCTTGGTCAGCTTCATCTTGATGGCGTGGGGGATCCAAATGTTCTTTAGTTCCTCCACAGAGGGATAGGAATGCCCCATGTCAGGGCCCCCCAGCTCCTTCCTGCACAGGGAATCATGGAAAGCCAAGCTGGGGAGAGTCAGATGTTGTCCAGGACAATTTCTTGGGGCAGGATTCACACCACCCCATGGCCAGCCCATTCCTAAACCTCCCACAGTGAAGCCAGAGCTGCCTAAAGCAGGGCCCTGGGAAAGATGCTGGCCACAAAGGGCCAATACCTGGTCCTGGATCTGGAAAGGGAATGGGAATGAGGGTTGGGGGCTCAAAAGTGGGTCACAAAGGTCTCTGAGCACCAATACAGAGTCAGAGCCTGTATTGGCTCTGACCAATACAGAGAGCAGCAAGCAGACCACTCCACAAGGAGCCAGACATGTAAATAATCAGATTATCCTGATGAAAAGCAGCCCTGAGCTCCCCAAGGTTCAGAGAACCACCTAGGAGGTGTCACTGCCAGCTCACCCCTCCAGGGATGGTCACCTACCACTCTCCAAGAGAGATTTCTTTGCCTTTGGTGATGTCAAAGCCTCCCCTCTTCATCATGGCTCTCTGGAAGGCATACTGGCAACAAAACAAGCAAACATCATTGAGCAGCAACAGGCTGGGCTTGGGGACATGTAGGTGACAGCCAGGCCAGAAGTGGGGAAAAGACAAAGAGAGACAGGGAAAAGGACAGCGAGGGCACCCCAGCTGCCCACCCCCTCTGCTGGGCTGCACCCCAGGAGCCTGGGGGAATGAAAAGGTGACTCTGCTGCAGTCCTGTCCCTTTGCCACCTTTTGCTTTCACCTCCCAAGGTGTGGCTCGTGCTACATGTGTGACCAAACACCCACAGGTTCTCCACAAACGGAGTGAGAGACAAGGACAGCAAGAGCAGAGGGAAAACATCTCCTGCAGAGCCCCACCTCAGCCTGCATCCTCCAGAACTCAGCCTCCTTGGAGCTGTTCACCTCACAGTTGATGACCAGGACATCAGGCAGGCAGCGGATATTCCGGGTCTGGACCTGGACAGGGAGCAGGAGATGGAAAACAGGCAGCACCTGCAGCCCTGGGGGGGCTCAGCACAGGACTCAGCACCCACTGCAGTGCCCACCCCAGAGCTCAGGACACTCAGGAGCAGCAGAGACAGGAGGGAGCTGCTGCCCCGGAGCAGGTGGGCTCAGCTCCAGGGTTTCCCCTCTGCTCCCTCTTCCAGGGGATCCCTGTGACACGTGAGATGTATCCCAGCACTCGCACAGTCCCAGAAAACCCCCTGGGGGTGCTGGTTTTCCATCCAGGCCAGGAACCAAATCTCCAGCATCCACTCAGGAGGTTTCCCACTGACTAACGGAGAAACCGCCCGGCTCAGTTGGCAGCACGGGCTGCTTGGCCCTGTTCCAGCCCCTCCTCACAGCCCCTGAGGTGTGACGAGCCTACACCCCACTCCTTGGCTCACCGTGGGTTGGTACTTCTCACAGTTTTCACACCAGGCTTGGGTGTTCTGCTCCAAGCAGATGCTTCGCTTTAAAATCTGGGCAAACTCATAATCCTTGACTGGCTTTTCTGAGAGGAGAAAGGAGAAAAACGTCACCTCCCAACACACACATCTCAACCACTTTAGCTCAGCCAAACCTCTGGGGTTTTCCTCACAACCACCACCGAGAAGGTCAGCCCCCAAATCTGCCTTTCTGTCACCAAAAGCTCGGCTGGCTGGAGCAGCCCTCAGCTGCCGGGTGTGTCACCTGGAGAAGTCAAGGACAGCCCTAGGGACAACAACCCCCACCCACCAGGGAAGAACTGAAGGTGCTGAGCCCTGCCCTGCCCCTCACCAGTGCTCTCAGGGTAGGAGAGGGTGAAGAGCAGTGTGGAGGACACCCGGACAGTTTCCTTGCCACAGCGACACATGCTGCAGTTCTCCATCTCACAGCTGAACAGTTGCCCAATAACTGAGTCCCCCGAGGAGCCAAAACTGCTGGAGAAGAGGAGCAGCAGTGTTAGCAGGACCCTGGTGATTCCTGCAGAGTTCCCTACAAACCCACACCTCTTGGGCTGCAAAACAATTCCTTCCCTTTTTTAGGGGTCTCTGTCCCTGGGCTGGGGGTGTACCTGCTGCCAGCCCCCCGGTACGCCTGGGGCCCCTCCTGCTCCTGGGTCTCCTGGTGCAGCTGGGTGAGGATGAAACGGTTCCAGCTCTGAATCAGCCTCCCCAGGTTCACCTTCCCTGTGGCTTCATCCGAGTCAGCCAGGATCAGCCCCAACGCCGAAGCCTCCGGGATGGTGCGGAAAGCCCGCAGAAAGTTGCTTCCCTGAGGATGGGGCAAGAGTGGCATTGTCACTGAGGTCAAGTGACAGGAGTTTCCCTGCTGATGCCATCACCCGAGGAGCTGGCACCGCCCAGATCCTCCTCCTCCTCTGAGATCTCTCTGACCCCCCAGGCAGCTCCAGCCTCCCCACAGACCTGGCAAGGGTCTCCTCGGGACAGGTCCAGCATGTGGAAGAGCAGACCCAGCTCACAGCCCAGGCAGAACTCCTTCTGGCACAGGTGGTTCTGGACCAGGCAGCGGACTGGCTCCAGGAAATACAGCACCTGGCAGAGAGGGAACAGTCAGGGGGGGGTCCCGGGACTGTGGGGGGGCTGGGCAGGGTTCAGCATTTCCCACCTGGATCATGCAGTTGCAGTAGGCATTGGGAATGTGAGGCTCCAGTCCTGCAAACAGTGTCTTGTTGTAATGCTTGAAGTCAAAGTCTTCCAGCCCCAGCTTGGAGTATTTGATCGTGACCTGGGCAGAGACACCATGGGGTCACGAGCTGCCTTCCCACCCCACGGGACACCAGTGACAGCCTCCCCGTGCCCCAGAAGGCCATCACCTTCCTGTACTTCTTGGCCACCATGTAGAGGTGTGGCTCCTCTTCCCGGCCGATGGGGGACTCGGGGACTTGGCTGAAGTTGTCAAACTCGTTGTCCGACTCTTTTAACCGATAGGGAATCTGTGAGGGGGAGAAGGGAGAGCAGCTGAACCCCGAGGTGGAGCAAAGCACCATGAAATAAGCAGCTCCCGGGCTTCCTGACCTCCCTGAACGGGCAAAACAAATCAACTGGAGAGAGGAGTGGGGCCCCCTCGTAACCTGCACGGGGCCTCCACACCTTCCTTTGCCCAAGGGACTTATTGCTGTGGGAAACTACAGCAGTGCTGTGGGCAAGGCTGGAATGCAGCCGTGTTTTCCCAAGGGTGAGGGCCATGCCATGAACCAGAGCTCAAACCCTTCCTCCAAAGAGCAAGTTACTCAAAGACTGCATCAGAAAAGCTGTCACCTCTACACCTGCCCCCTGCAGCATCCCCAGAGATAGAATGTCACCTCTTGTCCCCACTCTGGGGCTGTCGTGCATGGAGGACACCACACAACCCCCTCCTGAGGGCGAGTACCTGGTTGCGGAGCTTGGTCCTTGGGTTTGGGGCGTAGCCAATGAACCCCACTTTCTTCATGGTGCGCAAAATCTCGGGATCCACTGGAGGGGCTCGCCTGGAAAACACCCCCTGGCTCAGGGGCTGCTCTGCCCAGCAGCATCCTGTACCCACAGGTGGTGCTGGGTGGGGTTACTGGGACCCAGCTGGGGGTTACTGGGTTCCTCCCCCTCCTCAGCCCCTTCCCCCAGGTCTGTTTTCTGTCACAATAAAACACTTGGGCTATTCCAGAGCAGGAGGGAACAACGGAGCCATCCTCCTGCTCCCAAGGCTCCGGGAAGGAGGGGATCCCTGCTGGGGTCAGCTTTCCAGCACTGGTTTTCACTGGGAGAGACCGGAAAATTACCGGGGTGCCGGGGCAGAGTTGGCAGCAGGCCAGTCGGACAGGAGGGTGTCACTGGTGAGAGGCACCGGGATGAGCGAGAGCGGGACAAGGTCCTGGTTCCAGTCCAGGTGGGGCAGCGTGTCCACCATGCAGGGCAAGGCAAAGTCAGTCTCCCGGGAGTAGGCGTTGAAGGTGACCTCGGGGGAATCAGCCCAGAGGTGGACGCAGCCCTCCGAGTCCCCAAAGGCCAGGGCCTGCTTGCTGGCTGAGACATCAAAGGCCATGATGAGGGGCCCGACGGTGTTGACGTGGAAGATGTCAGCGGGGTTGGCCAGGCCGGTGGGCTCACAGAACTGGCACTGCCCTGGGACGGGGAAGCAGAGGGTGATGTGGCACCAGGAGCAGCGTGGCAGGGTGGGCACACGTCTGGCTTACGGGATCGATCCCACCGGGATGTGACCCCCCCCCCTGCCCCGGGGAGGGGGTGGGTGCTGGGTCTGGCTTCGCCCACCTGTCTGGGAGATGATGGCCAAGCGGGAGGTGTAGGTGGGGATGAAGCGGAGGAAGAAGGGGTCGATGTGGACCTGCAGGGGGGTGGTGGCCCTCATCATACGCAGGTCATAGACCTTGAGGAAGCGGTCGCAGGCCAGCCCGTTCATCCGGCTGGAGAACCCACAGGTCACCAGCAGGTTCCCGTGGACGTCGAAATCCGACAGACTTCCTGAGTGGGCATCGAACTCGTGTTCCACCACGAACGTGCGCAGGTCCCGGAGGGAGACCTGGGAGAGGGAGTCGGGTGCTGGGGACCAGCCCGGGAGAGCCCAGGAGCTCTGGGGAATGCTGGATGCACACTCCAGGGTTGGCAGGGCTGGCAGTGGGACAGGGCTGGCAGTGGGACAGGGCTGGCGTTACCTTCCCTGAGGTGTGCCCACAGAAAAAGAAGCGGTTGGATTGCCTCATGATGGTGATGCCAGGAACCTCCACGGTGTACTGGGAAGGAGAGAGCAGAGCGGGGTGAGCCCTGGCACAGATCATCCCCTCACCCACCCTGCTGCAAGGAGAAGCCCCCAGCCCAGCCGTACCTTCTGTGTCTCCTGGACGGTGTTGAGGTCTATCTCGAGGACGTGGTTCTGCAGCCCCCCCACCAGCAGCGTGCTGCTGTCAGTCAGCAGGAGGCTGTGCATGTCCTCAGCCTCCTCCATGCTGCAGGAGAGGAGAGAGCAGAGCCCTGGCACTCCCACCCAGCTCAGGGGGCAGCGGGGAGGGGGCAACAGATCTGCCCTCACCCTCTCCCACCTCCAGCCCTGGCACTGCTGGTGGAGGGGCCGTGGCAGCTCCTGGGTCTGGCACCCCCCACCCCCCTCCCCAGGCCTGCACTCACAGGTAGTCAAAAATGATGAGGCCACCTCGAGACATGTACTTCAGGTTGGTTTTGGTCAGGAAAAGGACGCCGTTCTCCAGGCTCTGGATCTGTCGGATGTCATCGCTGCTGTTCACTTGGAAGGAGGAATATCTCTCCAGGGTGGGGCCAAAGAAGGAGGTGGCGTGGCCCTAAAACCACGGGGACAGGGTCACCACCACCCCCCTGGGCTCACCCAGGGGGCAAAGGGCCATCGCCTGCCTTCCCCCCCGTGTGTCCCAGCCGGGGAGGGACCCTCGGGCCGTGCCCTTTCCAGACTCCTCATCCCGGCTGGCGGAGGTGGCGAGCGGGGCGGGGAAGGTCCCTGCCGGGGGGGCACCTACCCCGTGGTTCCCCACCCACAGCATCTCCTCGTGAAGGTCGAAATGGGAGGCGGCGACGGGCACCCCCACCTCGGAGACGGCGGTGTGGAGCTCGCTGTACATCCCCTCCATCAGGTGAACCGACTCGGGCACCGCCATCCCCTCCAGCGGGACCCCCTCGGCGTCCAGCTCCACGTTCTGCAGGAGGCTGGGGTTGAGGTGCGGGTCGAGGACGGGGTCCAGCGCCGGGTGCAGGGGGGCCGCATACTCGGCAAGGGAAGGGTCGAGACCGTCAAAATTCATGGTGGAAACCGGCGCTTGCCCTGGCACGGGAAACGGAACCGAGCGGCTCCCTCAGAAACACCGGGACCCGGTTCTTGGAACCGCCGGCTGAAGCCCGGTGACTCCCAGGGATGGAGCCGGCGGGCGGAATCCCCAGCGAGGGCCAAGGTGCGGAGCCCCGGACGGGGCTACCGGCAGCACCGGGACCTCCCAAGTCCCTTCTCCGGGACACGGCGGGGAGCCCCGGTGCTCCGGGTACCCCAAACCCCGCTCGGACCGGCTGCTCCCGGAGCTCGGGGCACCGGCCGGACTCCCGCTGCCCCACGAACCGCCCTTCCGCCCCGGCTCCGGCTCCGCCCCCGTTATCTCCGCAGCCCGATACCGGGCCCACCGGCGGTATCGGCGGCCGCAGAGCCGCAGCCGTTGGCGGCGGGGCGGGGCACGGGGAGGGGGGAGCCCGGCCCGGTCCGAACCGAACCGCGGGCGCCGCGGGGCCGCCGCTCCCCGTTACCCAGAACCCCCCGCGCTCCGGCCAAGCATTGCCCGCACCCGCCATTACCGAGCAGCCGCGGGCAGACCCTGCCCGGGCCGTGCCTCCGGGCCCGTCCCGCCGGGCCGCCCCTCCCGCCGTCACTATGGCAACGGCTCTCCCCGCGCTCCCGCCCGGTAAACCGGGGGGCCGCGGCCAATGGCAGCGCGGAGCCGTGGGCACTGCCCAATCAGCGCCTGGGGGGGGCGGGACCAAGCGGGGCGGCGGACGGCGCGGCGGAGGGGACAAAAGGGTTGAAATCGGCCGACGGGGAAGCGCACGGGAAGGGGGCAGCGCACCGGGAGCCACCGGCCCCCTGGACCCAGCCCCGCACAGACCCCCGGGCTCTGTCTGCGGCCCCACGCTGTTCGCTGACGTCGTACTGCAGCCCCCTGGGCCCACGGGTGTCACAGAGCGTCCCCGGTGACCCACCGAGCCCCCCGTGTCGCCTGGCACGTGTACCCGTGGGTCTCACCGTGCCCACTGGTGTCAAACACACACATACCGTGAGGTCCCAGTGTGTCCCCCAACGTCCTGCAGTGTCCGTATCCCACTGATTTCCACCGTGTCCCCCGCCCCCCGTGGGGTCCCAGTGTGTCTCTCGCTGTCCCAGGGGGTCCCACAGTGTCCTATGTGGTGTCACCGTGCCCATCGGTGTCACGCAGCCTCCCTCCCATCAGCTCCCAACGTGTGCTCGAATGCCCCTCAGTGTCCTACGGTGCCCCCTGACAGCCCACAAAGCCCCACAGTGTCCCACTGGTGTCCCCCACGCTGCCCCGAGACCCCCGCCCCGGCCTCCCTCTCCCAAACCCCGAAGACACGTCGCCGCGGGGAGGGCCCCCCCCTCGTCCCCCGGCACGGGCGCGATACCTGTACCGGTCCAGGCACCACGGTCCCGGGGAAGGCCGGGGGCAGCCCCCGCGGGGGGGACAAGGAAGCGCCGGAGCCTCCACGTCGGGGCCGCCGCGATTGCGGGACCCGAGGCTGAGGGGGTCTGGGGGGGTATCGGGGGGCGCGGACGGGGGGGAAGCCCCACCAGGGCACCGCGGCCCCGGGGGCCGTCCCGGTTGATTTCCCGGTGCTGTCGGGGGAGCGGGATCACTGACGGGGAACAGTGGAGGGAAACCGGGGAGCATAGAGGGGAGACATCGAGGGGACGCTGGGGGGACACCACGGGGACATCTCCGGGGTGGGAGTTCCCGCCTCACCCGGGCTCCAGGTGCGCTCGGCGGGGCGGCCCAGGTACGGCGGGCGGAGGGTCTGGGAGCGGGCGGGGGTCTCGAGATGGTCGCCGTGTCCCGGTCCCGCCTGTGCCGCCGTTGCCGCGGTGCCCCCCGGCGCGGAGCCGCCAGGAACTGCCCCGGGTTTTCCTGCCCATCCCGTCCCGACCCGCGGCGGCGCGGGGCCGGGAGCGGCGGGGGGCAGCCCGGGGACCCCGGCCCGGTATCAGTTCTGCTTTCGAGGGAGGCGGCGATTTCGCAGTAAGGGGCGGGTGACACCTGCCCCGGGGATTCCCCACCTGCAGCCGCCTCCTCATAAGATCCCGGTGGCGGCGGCAGAGGAGACACCGACGGATCATGGTCCCGCTCCAGCACCTCCGTCTCTGCCTCTGCCTCCCGCTGCTGCTGCTGCCGCCTCCCGCGGCCCCGGCTCCGGTCCCGCACCCCAGCACCAACTGGGCCGCTTGTAGGACCCTCTCCCGGGAGCTGTCGCGGCTATTGGCGACCCTCAAGGAGCCCCACCGGGTCCTGGTGAGTGCGGGGGGGTGACGGGAGGGGGCTTGGACAGGGACCCCGGAGGTCTGCGGTGCATCCCGGAGGGAAAGGTGCGCCCGGGGTGGGGGGAACCACGGGGTGCGGGGATCCCACTGATCCCCCGCTTGGCAGGAGGAGACGCACCTGAGCGAGGAGGACCCCAAGAATTGGCCCCCTCGGATCCGCTGCAGTGATGCCTGCGACCCTCCCACGCTGGACACCAATAACACGGTACCGGGGGCTGCAGGGTGCTGGGGGGGCCTCAGTGGGGCAGGCAGGAGCCCCGAGGGTGCCTGGGGAGGCACAAGATGGGGACCGCGCCGGGGGATGTTCTTGGGAGTCTCAGGGGTGCTGAGGGATCCCAGGGGTGCCCGAAGCCCTCAGTGATGCTGATGGATGTGCCCAGGGGTTCTGAGAATGGGCTCGGGGGATACCGGGGGGGGGAAGGTTTCAGGGGTCGATGCCGGGGGTCCCAGGCTCTGCCTGATGCCTCACATCCCCCAGCGCTGCCTGCAGCGGATCCTCCAGGGGCTGCAGCAGTACCGGGACCTGTTGGGCTCCGACATCTTCACCGCTCGGCCCCTGCCCCAGCTGGAGGCTGCTCTGGACCAGCTGCTGGGACTCATCCAGGTGAGGGGCTGGGGGGGCCAGGGTGGGCAGCAGCCTCAGGGCAGCCCCTTCCTCTCCCAGCTAGGGAACCGGGAGCCCTTGGACACAGATCCCTGACCCCACTGTCCCCACAGCAGGACCGTGGCCGCCCCCCCCGGCGCCCCGTGGCCCCCAGCGAGGCGTGGGCTCACCCTCTGCTCCAGCACCTGGCCCTCCAGCGCCTCCAGTCCTTCACCACCATCATGAGCCGCGTCTTCACCCACAGCGCCCGCTGAGGCCACCCGCACATGGACCCCCTCTCTATTTATTCTCCTTTGCCCCCCCCCCCCCCCCCCGGTCTATTTATATGCGATGTTCCCTATTTATCTCGGGTATTTATGAGTTTCTAATAAAGGTCTGAAGGAAACAAGCAGCTCCCTGTGTTTGGTGACCACAGGGAGCGCGGTCAGATGGGGCAGGAAGAGGTTTATTTATGGGGGGGGGGTCACTGGAGGAGTCACTGGAAGTCACTGTCGTCGATGTGGAGTGAGGGGAAGTCGGTGGTGAAGAGGGAGCTGACGGGGGACAGGGCCACGTCCTCGGGCTGTGGCAGGAAAGGGTCCCGGGCATCCAGGAGTGCAGCATTGCCTGCAGGACAGGGAGAGGTCAGTGCTCAGGGGATGCCTCCCCCCCGAGGTCCCTCCCAGCCCCAACACTCACTGGCCAGCCTGGGGCACAGCTCCTCCTGCTCCCTGTCCATGTTGGGCATCAGCTCCACCACCTCCAGTGCCTCCAGTATCCCCAAGTGTGGCTCCAGTGATGGCAACACCTCCTGCCCCTGGGGCAGTGACTCCAGTTGCAATGTCCCCTGCTCCTGGGAGACTACCGGTGGTTCCATGGTCCCCAGTGCTGGCTGCAGCATCCCCAGCCCACTGGTTAGCACCTTCGGTGTCCCCAACCCCCCTGGTCCCACCTGCATCATCTCCTGGCTGTTGGGGACCACATGCAGCACCAGCTGCTCCCCAGTCCCTGGCTGCAGCACTTTTGAGACCCCTAATCCCACCTGAGGTGGCTGTGGTGGCTCCAGGTCTTGGGAACCTGTTTGCAGTGTCCTCAGGTCCCCAGTCTGCAGCATCCCCAAGCCCTCAGGCTGCAGCATCCCTGGGCTGGTGGCCACCACCTGCAGCATCCCTTGGTTCCCAGATGTGACCTGCACCATCCCCAGGCCACCAGGCTGTTGTGTCCCCAGCTCCCCAGGCTGTAGCTGCAGCGTCTCCAGGTTTTCTGTGGCAGCCTCCAACTCCTCTTCTGTCTGCCAGGACTCATTTGGCTGCCTGCAGAGAGGGGTCAGGCTCAGGGGACACACAGGGCTGTAGGCAGAGGGCCCTCCTTCCCATGGGGTCAGGGAAGGACCAAGGTCTCTCACCTGGAGGACACACGGATGAGGCGCTGCTTCAGGTACTTCTGCTCTGTCAGGTTCCCTGGGGACAGAGAGGAGAGGTCGGAGGGGAAGCGGGTGCTCCCCCTGTGCCGTGCCACGCTGTGCCACACCACACCCTGCCGTGCCACACTGTGCCACACTGTGCCACGCTGTGCCATGCTGTGTCATGCTGTGCCACGCTGTGCCACACTGCACCCCACTGTGCCATGCTGTGCCACACCACACCCTGCTGTGCCATGCTGTGCCATGCTGTGCCACGCTGTGCCACGCTGTGCCGTACCGTCCTGCCGCTGGCTGTAGTAGGGCCCAAAGGCCTCGTCACGGGGGGTGTCGGGGTACAGGAACTGGAGGGGGTTCTCGGGGATGTTCTCCTCCACCAGCACTTGGTAGTCACGGATGATGTCGGGCAGTGCCAGGGACGCCAGCTCAGCCGCGGTGTAGGGAGCGACCGCCGGGAATGCGGGGGGCCCTGCAGGGAGGGGGGGGGGGTGTCAGCACCCAGGGCAGGCCTGAGGCTGGGGTGAGGGGCTAGGCTTTGGAGGGTGCTCACCGCTCTCGGGGTGCTCCACCCAGCTGCAGGTGATCCCCCCCATGACGGTCTCGCTGAACCGGAGCAGGAACGTCCCCGTCCGCTTCCCCTTCAGCAGTTTCTCCGTTTGCTTCCGGCTCACGAAGCCCAGGATGAGCCTGGGGGGAAGGTTGTGTGTGCATGGTCAACCCCTGACACCCCCAGGGCCCCAGCCCCCCACCCCTGCTCCTGCTCCTACCCATCCTTCCAGAGCTGCTTGAGGTGCTCCTGGAGCAGCCCCAGGGTCCCATCCAGCCAAGCCCAGAAGGAGAAGCCAGAGGCACTGTCCTGCAGGAGAGGATGGGTTAGAGGGGAGAGGGGGATGGAGGGACAGGGGGTTGGGGGACGGGGGTCAGGCAGCCCTCACCTTGGAGAACTTGTGCCAGGACACAGTGCTCTTTGGAGATGGCTTTGAACCTTTGAGGAGAGGGCAGGGGTGAGGTGAGGGGGGCAACACCCCAGCCCTGGGGGTCTGTCTCAGTGGGGACAGGGGGCTTAGGGCTGGATCCTGGCCTTACCAAAGAGCTTCTTTGCCAGCATGAGGAGGTGGTTCTGGTCCAGGCCCCGCTCGGCCACGCTCTCAAACTGCCAGCTCAGCACCTCGGCCAACTGCGGCCAGGGCGCCGGGGGCGGCGCGGAGAAGAACGATTGCTCCTGCTGGAGATGGGGTGAGTGGGGACAGAGACAGGGATCAGGAGCCTGGGACACAGCATGGGGACAAACACCAGGAGAGGAGCAGGGATGGAGACATGGGACGCCAGGAGCAGGGTGGGGGGCAGCGGGGGATGGCGCAGGGCCGGGGTGGGGATCCCGCTTGCCTTAGGCTCGCAGCTGAACATATTGAACCAGAGGATGGAGGCCCAGGCACTGGAGAGCTGGTTGTTGTTGGAGATGATGATGAAGGGCAGTGTGGAGGTCTGCGGGGGGAGCGGGGGTCAGGCTGGCAGTGCCCAGACCTCCCCAGCCCCCCCCAGCCCCCAGCCCTCACCTCCAGCTCCAGCTCCAGCCCACAGTAGGCATACGCCAGCGTGAAGGTGATGAGGTGCAGCTCCTCCGTCACAACCAGGGGGCCCTGCGCAGAGGTGGCACCGTGGGGGCACTGTGGGGGGCACTGACCATCCTTGCACCCCGCAGCCTCCAGCCCCGCACTCACCTCGCTGGCGCCTTTGCTGCTCTTGCCTGACCTGCTGTCCTTCTGCTCCTTCAGTGTCTGCGGGCAGGAGGGAGTCAGGGGGCCGGGTCCAGGGTCCTTGCCCCGCTATCCCACCCACCCCACAGAGGACCCAGCGGGTGAAGAGGAGCCCTACCAGGTACTGGAAGTCACAGACCAGCCCATCCTGTGGGCTGTCCCCTGCCAGGAGGGTTTTGCTGCTTGACGTCAGGATGTTGAACCTGCGAAACCTGCGGGGCAGAGCGAGGCAGCAGGTGGGGGGTCCGGACCCCCCGGGGGGGGGACACAACAGCCCTGCCCACTGCAGTCAGCACTGTCTCCACTCTCACCCTTTTATCTTGGGGGGGTCCCTGCAAAAGAAAACAGGGAGGTAAGCAGGCAGTGGGGCCCCCGGGGTGGGGAAGGGGTGTCTCCCCCAGGGATCCTGACCTGTCGATGTGGATTTTGGCCTCCATGTGGTGGTTGCGGTCGTGCAGGCGGACGAGCAGGCGGGCGCGGGCCGAGAACTTGCTGGCGGTGCGCAGGACCAGCGGCCGCTTGCAGGGGTTGGGCATGCAGGGCTGCTGCTCCACCACGAAGGCACTGAGAGGACACCCTCAGCATCAGGGCTGACCCCAAACCCTCCTGAAACCTCCCTGGCTCCCTCCCTCTCAGCACCAGGGCTGACCCCAAACCCTCCTGAAACCTCCCTGGCTCCCTCCCTCTCAGCATTAGGGCTGATCCCAAACCTTCCCAAAACTTCCCTGGCTCCCTCCCCGCAGCCCCCCACCTCTGCAGCAGGTAGGTGAGCAGCTCCCGCAGCCGCTGCTCCAGGTGAGGGGTCTTTTCCTTCAGAGGGTCCCTCTCGTAGGTCACCTTCTGACGCAGGTCCCCCAGCGCCCGCAGCAGCTGCAGCAGCTGGAAGAGCCCCTGGCCGAGCTCTGTGAACCTGTGGGCACCAGGGGCTCAGTGGGCTCTGGCCCTGCACCCCCTCGCCCCCGTCCCCATCCCGTCCATACCAGGTCTCCAGTGGGCGCAGGCAGGTGTCGGTGGGAGCTCCCAAGCAGCTCCGTTTTTGCCGCTGCTTCCAGGCCTCCAGTTCCTTCTGCAGAAAGTCCAGCAGGGTCTCGCTGCGTCCCAGGAGCTGCTGCATCTGTGCCAACACCTCCTGAGGAGGCACAAAGGGGGGTGAGTGAGGGGCGAGAGCTGGCTGCAGCCTCCCCCCCCTCCACTTCCCGGGACAGCTCCAGCCCTCTCTCACCTGACGCTGCCTGTCCAGGATCTGCAGCTTGGCCTGGAGAGACTGGATCTGCTGGGCATACTGGGGGTCGCTGGTCCTGGCCTGGCCTGCAGGCAGGGGGTGAGGGAGAGGTGGGGGGGGTCACAGGTGAGCACCCACCCACACCACTGCACTCGGGATGTGCAGGATCAGGCCTTACCTGGCTGGAAGTACACCTTGTAGCAGAAGTCAAAGGAATCCTGCAGGTCCTCCAGGTGCCGGAAAGCCCGTTCAGCCTCCTGGGAGCAGAGACCTCAGGGTAAGGGTCTGGCGGTCTCTGGGGGGTCCATGGGGGGCCAGGGGGTCTGTTACCTGCAGGGCTGTGTTGAACTCAGCCAAGCGCCGCTGGATCTGCTGCTGCCGATCGCTCTGTGGGGGTGTGCTGGGTGCTGGGGCAGCATCCCCCTGCAAAGAGATGGGGCTTGGGGCAGTGGCTGGGGGTGTCCTGGGGGGCTGGGGGGAGGGGGCTTTGCCCTACCTGTCCCCTTGCCTGCTCCAGACGCAGGATCCGCTGCTCCTCCTGCAGCAGGTTGGCTACCAGGTTGGCAAAGTCCTCCGGGCACTTCTGGAACTTCTCCTGTGGAGGGACTGGGGGGGGTCAGCGAGGCACTGAGCCCCCCGGTGTCCCCCCACCCACACCCCCGCTGCCCACCTGGAGGTCACGCCGGGCCTTGCGCAGGTTGTGCTTCAGCATGAAGTCCTCGTCCCCCAACCCCGGGCTGCCCAGGTGCTCTCCCAGCAGTGCCAGCAAGGAGTGGAAAAGCATCAGGGCATGGGAGGAGCACGGCTCAGCCGCCTGGCGCCTGCGGCACAGGGAGCTCAGCACCAGCACGGGGGGTTCAGCACTGGCCCAGCCCCCCAAGACCCAGACCCAGACCACCATTACCAGTTCTGGTTCTCGATCCAGGCTGCCAGGCACTGTCGCACAACCATGGGCAGAGCAGCCATGGAGTAGAGCTGGTCAATCTGCTTCAGGCGGGCGTTGGGCAGAGCCTGCACCTCCTGCCACTGGGCCATGCTGGGGAGGGGGGGAGGTGGGCGTCAGGGCTGCCCTGCCAACCCCCCGAAACAGCACCACCAGGGGATGTAGGAGCAGCACCTACAGACCCCCATGCACCCACCTACCCGCCTGCAGCACCGGGGGCCCGCCGGTCCCTCTGCTCCTGCCGGGCACGGGCTGGCAGCCCCGTCCTGGTGGGGGGACAGGGTCAACAGCCGCAGATGTCCCCACCCGAGGCTGAGCTGTCCCGAGCTGCAGGGGTACCCCCCCTCCCCGAGGGTTCTCTGCACCCCCGGCACGGCTCCCTGGCTCCCTCCCCACAGACACCCCATGACCGGTTCCCCTTGTACCCCTAGACAGGTCCCCTGCACCCCGCGCCCCCGGGGGACACCCCCAAAAGACCCTGGAGGAGCCCCAGTCGAGACCCCCTCTCTGTGCTTCCCCCGGGGACATCAGAGCTCCCCGTCCCCGAACCGGCACCGTGCAAACCGGACCCCCGGGACCCCCCGTACCCCCGTTCTCACCTCTTCGCCCGGAAGGCGCCTGGGCCACGCCCCCCACCTCACTCTGCACGGTGATTGGTGGAGGGCGGCAGCGAGGCCACGCCCACCATCCCGGAGAGTGAGGATGATGAGGGCGGGGCACTTCCCCGAAATGACGTCAGAGCGGGGGCGGGGCCAGAGGGAGCGAGCGGAGGGGAGGAAATGGGGGGGGGAGGGGCTGCGGGGAGAGGGGACCGGGACCGGGATCGGGACCGGGACCGGGATGGGGACCGGGACCGGGACCGGGACAGGGCGGCGGGAGGCAGAGCCGGGCCAGCAGCACACTCGGGGTGCGATGGGGACAGGGACACGTGGTTCGGCCATGTCCTCCCCGCGGCTCTAAGGTCGCCGTGCCCCGGGGCGGGATGTCCCCGCATCGATCCCTCCCTCACCCGCGGGGCAGGGACAGGGACACGGAGTCGGCGCCGCACGAGGCTTTTATTCAGATGATGAGGACGGGGCCGCTGTGGGCGGTGGGGGCGGGCGGGGGGTCCCCGTCCGAGGTGAAGTAATGGACGAGCGCCCGCACCCCGGCCTTGAGCCCCGGCTTCAGTCCCAGCTGCAGCCCCAGGGCCACGGGGCCGCTGATGCCGGCGGTGAGGGCGGCCAGGCCGGTGTAGCCCAAGTCCTCGGCGAATTCCAGGGCCCGGGTGGAGGCCTGGGCTCGGCAGCCCTGGAAGGCGTAGTAGATGCTGGTGCCCAAATTGTAGAAGGTGCTGACGCCCGGCACCCACTCCAGCACCCCGTGGGCCTCCTGCTCCCCCGGCGGGTTGCAGACATTGTCCTCCTCCTCCTCCTCCCGCCGGTGCCTGCGGGTGCGGGTGCAGGGTGGAAGCCGGGCAGGGGCCCTGGAGCCCGGGGACATCCAAACCCCCTGGGCCCTCACCAGAGGGGCCGTGGGATGGGCGGTGGGTGCGCAGGGCAGAGCCGGGGCAGAGCCCCCCGACCTCACCAGGCTGAGGAGCAGGAGAGGCAGGGGGCTCAGGGGGTCCCGGGGCCCCCGCAGACGTGCCAGTCCCCGCAGCAGCGCGGTGGCCTCGGTGGGGCCCATCTCCCAGGAGAGCCCCAGAATCTCTGCCTCGGCCTGGGGCCCGCAGGCGGCCGCGCTCAGCGCCAGCACCATGGCAGCACGGGCCAGGCTGCGGGCTGGCACCGGGAGCTGAGCGAAACCGGGGAGGGCAGAGGGGCGCAGGGCCTGGCACGAGACCCCGCGCCCCGTTAGAGCCCGCGGTGGGATGAGCTCCGTCAGTTGTGCCAGCAGCGCCCGTGCCACCGCCCTGTCATCGGCCACCGGCCCTGGGGACACCGTGGGGACAGCGCTGACCCCCAGGCTGAGGAAGAGTGGGAGGAAAAGCAGAGCCTGGGGCATGGCGGCAGCTCTAGGACAGCCTGTGGAGGCAGAAGGGGCCGAGCCCGGTCAGTCCCCCGCAGCCACAACCCCCCACGGCCCCCCAACGCCCCAGCTCACCAGCACCGGTGTCCCCTGCCCCGTCCGGCCGCGGTGGCCACAGCCCCCGTGGTCACTTTATAGCTCCGGTTATCAGGAGGTGTTGCAACACGCGGGGCCTCGCCCCGTCCTGCAACAGGGCACTCCTTGAGGACAGGGCAGCCCGGGACCTGGCCCCCAGACTCTCCACGAGGCAAGGCTAAGGGCTGTGTTTATTTATTTTGTTGTATTTGGAGATTTAAAAGGTGTTAGGAACTAAAAATCAACAGCTGAGGGAAAAGAGAGAGTTGGGGTGAAGCAGGGAAATGGCAACCAGGGAAGGCAGAGCCACCACCTTCTTCCATAGCACCTCAAAAACATCTTTAAAACCTGAAGAAAACCCAGAAAACAGTGCAGGGCACTCAGAGGCCCCTCAATCCTCTTCCTCCTCCTCCTCCAAGCAGCGGATGCGCTTTCGCCGCCCCCAGGGCTGGGGGTCCTCGTCCTCATCCTCATCCTCCTGAGAGCAGGGGGCTGCAGGGGCTGGCTCTGCACCTGGGGGTGAAGGGAGCAGGGAGGGTGCTGAGCTCCTGGTGATGGCCCGAGCCCCACAGAAGAGCCCATAGAGTCCCCCAGGAGATGCTGAACCCACCTGAGCTCCCCATGTCCTCATCCTCGCTGTGAAGCTCCCGTCGCCTCTTGGTGCCAGGCAGCACTGAGCTGGGGTCAGGGACATGCTCCTCACTGTGGCAGAAAGGTCAGCACTGCTCAGTCCCACTCTGGGAGAACCCGTGGGTCTGGACCTCAGCCCCCTCAGAATCGGGCAGAGGACCCAGCTGGGAGCTGGTTCTCACCTCTCCGAGTCCGATCCCAGCCTGGCCAGCGACTGCTCTGCTGCTGGGCACAAGAAAAGAGGAGGCTCAGGGCTGGCTCATGGGTGGTGGTCGCAGCACAGCTCCCACACCCCCAGCCCAGCCCCTCACCTGCAGCGGGGTCCTGGGGGCACCTGAGGGGCTGCAGCAGCCCCTGGGGGGACGCTGGAGAGTCAGGGTGGGCAATGGAGGCGGCTGCACGTCGGAGCTGCTGCGGGGTGAGGGCTGCCGGGATGCGCCAGAAGGATTCCTGGGCAGAGAGGGGACAGGCTGCAGGACCAGGCTGGGAGGGAGGGGACAGGGCTGGGGACAAGGACAGGGCACTACCTGCTCGCTGGAGGGGGGCCGCAGCCCCAGCTGCCGCAGCAGCGCCTGGAAGCGCCGGTCCTCCATGGCATCCTCGTTCTCCTCCGAAAGCGGCACCAGGGGCACAGGGTGGGACACACCTGGGCCGAGGGCACCATCAGCCTGGCCCCGAACCCCTGCCAGACCTCCAGACTCCCCCCCCTTAGCCCCCTGCCCACTCACCGTCCTCCTCCCGGTCCCCCGCTGTCCTCCTCAGGCTGTTCTCCAGCCACTGCAGGGGACCGGACAGGCCTGGGAACAGAGCATGGTCAGAAGGGACACAGCCCTGGAGCCAAACCCAAACGGGGGGCTTGGAGCCCCTTGCCCACCTTCCTGATGCAGATGATGTGCCAGACCCTGCCCAGCCCCTTCCTCGGGCACCCAGTGATCTGCTTCATCCTCCTCCTCCTCCTCCTCGCTGTCCCCATCTTCTGCTGAGCTGTCCTGGGGTGTCACTGCTGGGGCAGCTGCCGCAGCCTGTGGGGACCGGTGATGTGTGGGTGCCTGTGATAGGGCAGCACCCCCCTGGGCACAGTCCAGGACCCCTCCCCAAGCCCCCCATACCGGCCCAGCGCCGTGGCCCTTTCTGCGGCGCTTCTTGTACAGCTCCTTGCGCTCTGACACCAGCCCCAGCCCCAGCAGCTTCTCCACCACCCGAGCCCGGGACCGCCGTGCCGTCAGGTGCTTCATGATGTTCCCCAGGACATCTGGGGGGGGTGGGGGGAGTCAGGGTGGGGGGCTACAGGAGGCTGCCCCCAGCCCACCCCCCAGCACCACTCACCTTCCGAGCCCTGGAACTCCTCAAAGAGCCTCCTCAGCTCCTCCTCCTGCTCCTCTGTCCACAGCACCAGGCGAGTGCCCTTCCTGGGGGGACGCAGCCATCAGTCCCTGCTCCAGGTGGCCACCCCGGTCCGAGGGTCCCTCCCACGAGGGTCCCCAACCCACCTCTCCCGTGGGAAGTCCCTGGCACTGGCAGCCAGCCCCAGCCGCACCAGCTGCTTCACCACCTGCTTCCGTGTCCTCCCAGGGAGATGGGACAGGATGTTGGTGATGATGTCCTCAACTGTGGGGGAGTGAGAAGCTGCCAGGAGGGGGATCCTGGGGGTCCCACTGCCCCCCAGAGCCAGGCAATACCTTCCACCTCTTTGTACTTCCAGTAGAGCTCCCGCAGCTCCTGCTCTTCTTGGGGTGTCCAAGGAGGGCCCCGGCTCCTGGCAGTCCTAGGGAGAGGCAGAGAGGAGGTGAGGTGAGGTGAGGCAAGGGGAGGGCAGCAGCCCCCTCCCCACCACACTCACCTCTCTCCCTCCCCCAGGGAGCTGTAGCCCTCGGTCATTTCCCGAATGGCTGTTGGGCTTTTCCAGAAGAGCAGCTCCACAAAGGCTTTTTTGTTGGTGGCTGCCAGCGTGAAGAACTTGCCCAGGATGAACTTGGCCAAGGCCACCAGCTCCTGCAGGTAGAGGGAGAGCAGAGTTGGGGGGACCATAGATGGATCCCCCCCTGCCCCAAAGGGGTGCTGGGCCGTGGCTGACCTGGTAGGCGCTGGCAGCGGGGTCGCTGAGCAGGCGGTGGAAGAGGGTGAAGAGGGAGAGCTGGAAGAGCAGGGCCTCCATGTGCAGGTCACGGGCCAGGCGGTGCAGCAGGCGGGCAGCGCAGTGGTTGGTGCGGGGGCTGTTGCAGTTGTACCCCCGCAACAGCAGCACCAGTGCCCGGACCACCGGGGCGCAGGCAAACCTGACCCAGCAGTCCTGGTCAGCACCCCTGGGCCACCCCAGCAGGTGGTGTGTGCCCCCCATATCCCCCCCAATGTCCCCTCTCACCGTTTCAGGTAGTCGAGGAAGTTGAACTCCTTCTCTGACACCTGCATGGTCTCTTCTTCCTCTTCTTCTTCCTCCTCTTCCTCTTCCTCCACCTCCTCAACCTCGGGCCCTGTGGTGGGACAGTGGTGAGGGCCTGGAGTACCAGCTCAGCGCCCACCACTGCCAGCTGGAGACTCACGGGGCAAGGCAGCGAAGAGGATCTCCCGCAGCAGCCGGGTCTCCTCGTCTGGCCCCGCTTCGGGGTGTCCGAACACGTCACCTTCTGGCCAGATGTCCCTGGGGAGAGGGGGACAGGCTGTTGGCGTGTTCTCATGGCCCTGCCCGGTGCAGGGTGGGATTTGCAGTGCTGGTACCTGGCAGAACGGAGCAGCCGCAGGGCCTGGGGGACCTGGGCATCCCGCAGGCACCCCTGGATCCGCAGCAGAGCCTCCGCACGCTGCTCTTCCACCGGCGTCTCCGAGGCAGCGTCAAAAGGCACCACATCCTCAGGAAGGGACACCTGGCCCTGGGGCAGGACACTGTCACTCCCTACCTCTCCAGGACACCAGGACACCTAGTGCCCGCCGTGGTCCTCCCCTACCTGCAGGCAGGCCTGGAGCTGGGGGGCCAACCCTGCCCACAGCTCCTCCAGCCCCGCAGCGCTGGGCGGTGGTGGGACAGGCGCTGACGGTGCCCGCCGCTTCTTCTTCCTCCGCACACGCTTGCTCTGGGGTGGGGAGAGGAGGTCAGAAGGGGCTGCCCGACCCCTAGGATCCCCTCAGCAGGGCAGCCATATCCCACCTGCACAACAAGGCTAGCACGGCCCTGGCAGAAGCGCTCCAGCATGCGGAGAAAGAGATGAGCTGTCTCCACCAGGTCCCGCAAGAAGCTCCGAGGCTGCTTGGTCTCATCGAACTTGCGGAAGAGAGCGAGGAAGAGCTCCCGGTACTCCATCAGGTAGAAGATGTTGCCTAAGAAGGAGGAAGAGATCAGCTGGGAGGGCTGGGGTGTGTTGTTGGATCCCTCTCCCCAAGGAGGGATAGGAGGACTCACTTTTGATGACCTGGCTGCTGTCCCGCACCGCCTGCTCAGGGGACCGGTCCATCTCCTGCACGGTCCGCAGCAGTTCCTGGTATGCCTTCAGGGCCAGATGCATCCTGGGGATGGGCAATGTCAGGGGGGGTCCATAGCACCAGGGGGGTCTCTGGCACCCAGGAGGGTCCCAGTCCCCACCTATGGGCCCAGGTTGCCGCCTCCTTCTTGTCCATCAGCGCCATCTCATAGTAGGTGGTGAGGTTCTGCTCGATGAAGTGGAAGGCACGGACGCCGACCGTCTCCGACACCAGCTCAGGGCGGAAGCCACGGCGGCGGTTGAAGGCCATGAAGAAGGCAGTGGCCCAGAGGTAGTAGGTCTCATCGTGCTGCTGAGCCTTCTCTCGCACCAGCTGGTCCTGGAAGCCGCGGCAGGGGTGCTCAGCGGGGGTCCTGCAGCCTGGGGAGGGTCTCACAGCCCCCCCGGCCCCTCACCTTGACCTGCAGCATCAGGCGGTTGTAGCAGTTCTCCAGGAAGTCCTGGCAGAAGCAGCGCAGGAACAGACGGACGTTGCGTGCAGAGCGCCGCGGGATCTCGGTCTCCGGGGCCGCCTGGCGACGCCGTGGCACCCGCCGCAGCTCCTTGCCCAGGTCATGGCTGTAGCTCTTCAGCTGCAGGGGATAAGTAGGGTCCAGTCAAACTCACCCCCACATCACCCTTGTGTCCCCGTCCTCCCATCCCTAACCCCACTCTTACGTTGTGCAGCCCCTTATGGAAGACGACGTCCCGGTCCCCGATCGCCTTCAGGCCCTGCAGGACGTAGGAGCCACCAAAGCGAGAGTGCCTGGGGCAGGGGGACAAGGGCTGAGCGGTGCCAGTGCCACCCCCACCACAGGGGTCCCAGCCCCACCACAGGGGCCTGTCCCCTCACCTGGACGGACGCTGCAGCGCTCGGGCCCTCTTCTCCGCCAGCTCCCGTTGCCGCAGGGTCTGCAGCTCCCGTGTGTCCTCCCCATGCTCAGCAGCTCCCTGACCCTGCCCCAGCACCGCCAGCTCCTCCGGACTCTGTGGGCAGCACCGGCAGTGGTGAGGGTGCTACCAGGGGGGGGTCCCTAAGCCCAGCACCCTCCAACCTCAGGTCACCTGGTCGCGGAACATGAGGGAGATGATCTCCAGGACGTGCAGGGCCCACTGCTGCTCCGTCTGGGCACTGGCCAGGAACTTGAGCAGATCATCCATCCCGCTGATGTGCAGTGCCCACAGCACCCGGTCGTGCACGCTGGCATCACCATCCACACCCTGGGGGGTGGCAGGCAAAGGGGCTCAGCCAGCAGTGTCAGGGTTCCCAGGGAGCTGCCACAGCTCCAGACCTGCCAGGTCGCTGGGGAAGGGTCCCATCCCCATACCTGCTCCTCGGTGGGATCCGGGGGGACGTGCAGCACGTTGCGCACCAGCAGCAGGATCCTCTCGATCAGCAGCGTGTCCTCCTCCTGCCGCTGCTCCCAGTCCTGGGGCAATGGAGCCATGAGGGATCCCCAGTGACATCCGTGGGATCCCCGGCCCTGCTTGGCAGGGATGGACCTTACAGTCCTCGGGAACCACACGGGGACGTGAGACTCACCAGCTGCAGCAGGTCGTAGAGCTTCTCACTGAGCACCACAAAAACCTTCTCGCTAGCAAAAGCCTGCAGAAAGCCTCGGTTTGAGTCTGGGGGGAACCCAGGCAGAGCCCCCCACAGCCCTAGGACCCCACCCCGGGCAGACTGACCTCTTTGTAAGCCTGGAGATAAGACAAGACTTGCAGAAAGTGGTGCCGGGAGGTGGCATCTGGGGGCACTTTGCCAAAGCAGAGCAAAGCTGGCTGGGTCAGGTTCACCATCAGTCTACAAAAGGCCAGGGGTGTGTGGGACCCTCGCTCTGCAGGGACTCCCCCCCCTCAGAACGACTCTTGGCCACCCCTTGATACCTGATAACGGCATCAAAGAGCACCTTGTCCTGAGGGTACTGGACCAGGATGGGCAAGAGATCATTCTGCAGGATCTGGGCTGCTCCCAGTTGCTGCCGGACATCCCGGGTCTCATCCTCGTGACGCAGGTACCGGATCAGGTCCTTGACACTCTCTTGAGGTGACAAGGGGACATAAACATGGGGTGGTGGGGGTGGCGAGGGCCCCCAGCTCCTGTCACCCCCACCCCCACCCCACCTACCCAGGCAGTCGGGCTCCCGGTGGTAAATGTCCCCTTCCAGGTAGCCCAGGGCGCTGCAGGTGGCCAGCAGCTCGCAGTTCATCATGAACAAGTCCATACAGTGGGACACCGGGCAGCGGGAACCTCCTACCAGGGACAACCATCAGCCCCCACCCGAACAGTGCCCCTCGGTTTATCCCCTGGTTCTGGGTGCCCCCGCGACGTCGGTACCGGCATTCCAACAGCGAGGATTCAGCTCCCCGGGGGATCTGCTGCTCCCGGTACTCCCGCTGCTCCCCACCCCTATCCCGGTACCAGGGCGCCCAGCTGGTCCCGTTGCCCCCGCTGCTCCTGATCCCCACCCTCCTCCCGGTACCGGGGCGCACAGCTAGTCCTGGTGCCTCCGCCACTCTCAGCTCCCCGGGCGCCAGCCCGGAATGGTCCTTTCCGATACCGGCATCCCCGGTCCCGGTCACCACCGATCCCAGCCCCTCGCCTACCCCGGATCCCGAAGCCCCCCGGTCCCGGTCACCCCTGGTCCCGGCTCCCCGGGGTCGGATCCCGCAGCGCCCCGGTCCCCAACCCCGTGGCCCAATGCCCCCGGTACCGGACCCCCTCCTCACCACCAGCCCCGTCTCCGCCGCCCTCGCGGCCGCACGCCCCGGGACCCGGCGCGGGGGCGGCGTTACACAACCGGCCCCGTTCCCGCGGAGAGCGGCCCCGCCTCGGCCTTCAAGCGGTGACACCGCCCATCCCCCCCGCACCCTCGGGAGGACCCACCGGGCTCTGCCGTCCCCTTCGCCGCCCACCACGGGCACCGATGGGCGGTGCGGTGGCCCTCAGACCCCTTTCCCGGGGCTCTGCACCCGCTGGGGTGCTGCGGGGACCCCCCCGGCAGGGCGCGTGAGAGGCGTTGCCCTTTTAAGCGCGGGACGGGGCGGGGCCTCTGCCGTGGGCGCGGGAACAGGAGGGTCCCGGCAGCCCCCGCACCGTTTCCGGGGCGACGCGGGTCCGGACCGGCTTTGGGTCTCCGGTTCTCGCGGTCTGTCCCCTGCCCTCCCGGTTGCCCCGGATCCCTCCCGGTTCCCCCGGTCCCGGTCACGGCCGCGAGCGGTTACCAAAATAAAAGAGCAGGTTTAATTCACCGAACACAGAACTCCCGCCGCGGCGGGGCGGGGCGGCCCCGGCGGGTGCCGGTTCCCGGGTGCGGATCTCCCGCGGCCCCGCCACCGCCCGCCGCGCCGCACACACACGCACCACACGCACCGCGGCGGCCCGGTCACAGCAAAGCAGCGGGCGGGCCCGGTCCGGCACTACAGCCCCTGCGTCTTCAGCTCCAGCGGCTCGGCCGGCGGCTCCGCCGGGGGCTCGGCGGCGGGCGGCTCCCCCTTCAGCGCGGCCAAGCGCTCGGCCATGCTGCGGGGCCGCGGGCACAACGCGAACTCGTACAGCACCGCACCCAGCGCCGCGCCCAGCAGCGGGCCCGCCCAGTACACCTGCGGGGGGTCGGCGTGGGCACCGGCACCTCCGGGGCTCCGGCGTGGCCGGGGAGTCCCCCAGGCCCATAACCCCGGGGTCGGCACCCCCTGCCCCAGTTAGTGGGGGTCCGGCATCTCTGAGTCCTGTGGTTCAGCATAGGCAGGGGGTCCCCCAACTTCCCCCATCCCCAGAGGGCAGCACCCACCGGTGCCCACTCCCCTTCAGGGTCCATCTGTAGGGCACCCACCTCCCAGCGTGGGGGCGGCCACATCTCCCTGATACTGGGGGGCAGTGGGGCTGGGGGGAATCCTTGCACCCCATCTGAGCAGCACCCAGAGGTGCTGCTGTCACGGGGGGCTCCAGCAGCTCCTGTCTCCCCCTCATCAGGGACAGGAGCAGGAGAAGCCGGGAGGGAGTGGGAGGACCCGGGATGGGGAGGGGGAAGTGCCCCCGATCCCACTTACCCAGTGGTTGGCGAAGTTGCGGGTGATGACAGCCGGGGCGAAGGAGCGTGCGGGGTTCATGCTGGCGCCCGTGTAGTGGATCTGGGGGGATATGGGGCGGTGGGGTGCCAGCTGGCCGCCCCCCGCAGCCCCAGATTCCCCCCACCACCCACGGTCACACCGGGAGGATCCCTATGGCCACCCTTACCCCAAAGAGGTGGCCGAGAGCGAGGGAGAAGCCGATGGGCAGAGCAGCCGAGCCGGGGCGACCGTTGTGGCGTTCGTCGAAGCTGGCCAGGGCGCAGAGGACGAACTGGGCAGTCAGCAGCATCTCCACCACCGTGCCCTGGCCCGGCCCCACACCAGGGTGCAGCTGTGTGGGGATGGAGGGAGGGGGCTCAGCACCCACAGAGCTGGCTCACCAGCCCCCCAAACCCTGCTGGTCCCTGGCTTCCCATGCTCCCCAGCCCCATTGTACCCGGCTCGCCCCCAAACACATCCCAGACAGACAGCTCCCATGACTGCCCCACACCACCTCAAAGCCCCAGACACCCCCCCTGGACCCTCAAACCCTCCATTGATCCCCTCAAGCATCTCTTAACCCCTCAATCCCCCATCATAGCCCCACAGTGCCTCCCTGGCCACCTGCCGGAGTTCCCCCCTCCCTGCCCCACAGAACCCCAACCCCTTCAGCATCCCCACCCCTCGCTCACCGCGCTGAGGCCCAGGGTGCCGCGAATGGGGGCCGGTGTCACACCGTAGAGCACGCCGGCCCCGGCCAGGGTGCCCAGCAGCTGGGCCAGCAGGTAGCCCAGGGCACGGGGCAAGGAGAGCTGTGAGGCCAGCAGCAGGGCCAGCGTGATTGCCGGGTTGACGTGTCCCCCGCTGACATTGCCCAACGCTTGCACCAGGGTGGCCTGAGCCAGCCCGAAGGCCAGGGCGGCCCCCAGGACACTGGGGGGGCCCGGGGCCCAGCGCAGGGAAGCCCCCAGCCCCAGCAGGGCATAGAGGAGGCTGCCCAGGAACTCGGCCAGGACGGCCCTCCAGAAGGCGGACGAGCGCAGCTCCCGCATGGCCTGGCCCCGCTGCCCTCTGCGGCCCCGCTCCCCTCCCCGGGGGACACACGGCCCCACCTTTATAAGCCCCCCCCGGGCCAGCCCTGGGGGTGGGATCCCACTACTGCCACCCCCTCCTTAACCTCTTCGCTCCCCAGGGGGGGGACGGGTGATGCGTAGTGTGGGATGCCCCCCGCACACACCCCGGGGCCCCCTGGGATAGCAGGGACCCCCCCAGGGTCCCCATCCTTGGGGCTGCCCCACCTGAGGGGGGCTCTGACCCATAGGTGCCCTCTGTGGGGGTTTGGGGGGACCACTGTGCTCAAAGTCTGGGGGCAGCACTGAGACAAACCCCTCTTGTTATTTTGGGGGACATTTTGGGGTGACCCTGCTAGGATCCAACCTCCCACTAGCCCCACACTAAGGGGGCCCGTCTGCCCCCCCCTCAGGCCAGCCCTGGGGGTCTCCCCCCGCCCCGGCTCTGTTGTCTGGGGAGGGTTATTCATCCTGGCTTAGCGGGCACTAATTCCCTGGCCAGGGGGGGATTAGGGTCTGGCCCAGCCATTGGTGCCCGCCAAAATCTGCCGGGGCTGCAGAGGTGGCCACAAAGGGCTTTGCTGTGCTCAGCGCCCCGGCACGGGACGGGCTGGGGGGTCCCAGCCCCCACCCTCACTGTGGGGCCGCTGGGAGGGGACACCAGGGACGACCCTGGGCTCAGGGTGCCCGAGGGTGCAGGGCAGGGGTCTTGCAGCCACTGAGACCCCCCCCCTATCCCCAACACCAACACTCTGCACCCACCTCTGACCAAAAGCCACCTTTAATCCGCCCAAGAGGTTCACAGGGTGTGGGGAGCTGCAGCCCACATTGCACCCTACTCTGCCTGGGGGGTCCATGCCCTGGGTGCCCCACAGAGGGGGCTGGGCTGGGGGGGGCACATGGTGTTGGGGCCACCTCTGCAGGGGTCTGAGGGGCTCAGGCTGCACCCCGGCCCTGCTTGGCTGGGGGGGGCAGGGGGGCATGGGCAGAGGGTGAGGAGGGGGATGTGCTGGTGGTCTCCACCAGTGCCACATCCCGGCAGGCAAGGCAGGCACCCAACTTCTCCCGGGAGGCACTGGGGGCCAAGATGAACTCGTAGGAGAACCCTGCAAGCACTGCACCCAGCACCGGCCCCAGCCAGTACACCTGGGGGAGACAGGGGGGAAGACACGGGGTAAGGGGGACACGGGGTCAGAGGTACCTTGGGGACAGGAGGACATGGGGTCAAGGGGCTACCAGGGCCACAGATGAGGGTGACCTGTCCCAAGGGACCCATCCAAATGAAGGGAAGACTTGTGGACCCCTCTCCTGAGGTGGAGACAGGACTGTGGGGAACCCAAGCTGCAGCTGGAGGGGTGCCCATCCCCCATTGGGGTCTCAGGGTGGTCTGGGGGTGTCACCAACTCACCCAGTGGTCATCCCAGACGCCGGTGACAATGGCTGGTCCCAGCGAGCGCGCAGGGTTCATGCTGCCCCCTGAGAACGGCCCCTGCGGAAGAGTGGGCTCAGGGGGCAACTGGGGTGGGGGTCAGCAGCCAGGGGGGTGGGTGGGGGTCCTTACCGCGGCCAGGGCACCGGCAGCCACGGCACTGCCCAGGGCCAGCCCACCCTGGGGGGCTGCGTGGTCGGAGGTGGCGAAGGTGACCAGAGCCAGCTGGAAGGTGGCAAGGGTCTCCCAGGCCAGGGCCTGCCCTGGTGTCCCCACCGTGCTCACCTGTGCCACAGCGGGACTCAGTGCCTGCCACGGGGACAGGGATGGGGACAGGGATGGGGACAGGAATGGGGACACTCACCCTGGTGACCAGGCCGGTGTCATCCGGCAGCACCATGCGGGCAGCAGCAGCGGCCGCGGTGGCCCCGGCGCATTGAGCCAGCAGCCCCGCAGCCCCCTGCAGGGCACCCATCTTGCGGGTGCAGAGCAGGGCCAGGGTGAGTGCTGGGTTGGCCTGGGGTGTCCCAAGGGAACAGGCCAGCCCCCCGGCCACCAGCCCCCCAGCCAGTGCTGGAGCCAGGGGCCCGGGGGCTGTCGAAGCCCCCAGCACCATCACTACGAAGATGAAGGTTGCTGCTGCCTCTGCCAGCACCCCCTGCCAGAAACACCCACGCCGCAGCTCCTGGGGACACAGGGCAGGCAGTGTCACCCCAGAGGGCAGGGGACAGAGTGCTGTGGTGTGGGGTACCTCAGGGATGGGGTGCCATGGCAATGGGCTGTCCCGGTGACTGGGTACCATGGCCATGGGACCCCTTGGCAACCAGGCACTGGGCAGTGGGGTGCTGTGGGAATGGGATTCCTCACAACCAGATACCAGGGGAATGGGGGAGTTTTGGCAATGGGGCACTTGTGACAACAGGGTCACCATGGCAACAAAAGTGCCATGGCAATGGGGGCACCATGGCAACAGAGACAGGTGCCATGGCTACAGGGAGATGGGGTCACGGTGGGGGGCACACAGGGACCGCTGTGCCAGGGCTGGGTGCTGAGATGAGAAAAGGGGGGGACCTTCGAGTTGGGGGTTCTCCCCCAACCCACTGCAGGGTGGGACCCCAGGAATATGGTCTGGGGGTGAGCAGGAGGCTGGGGGTGAAGGAGCCAGGGCAGAACAGCTCAGAAGGGTCTTACCTCCCCAATGGCCATGGCGCAGCTGCAGCGCCCAGGCAAGCGCCGAGGATGCCCAAGGTGGGGGCACCTCCTGCCCCCCCGGCACTGCCAACCCCCCCGGCACTGCCACCCCCCTGGCACTGCCACCCTGGGCTACGGGGAGGGACAGCCCTGTGCTTGGAACAAGCCCCCTCTGGGGTGCAAGGGGGGTTGGGGATGGGTCAGGGGTCTGGAATGGGGCTGCAGGGGTCTGGGAGGGGGCTCAGAGCATCCCCGGGTGCCATAGCAACGAGCCAGGACCCTTCGGAGTGTTGCCACGACGACCATGGCTCCATCCCCGAGTGGGAGATGAAAGGCTGGGATGAAAGGCTGGGGGGGAGCGGAGCGGAGGGGGAGGGAGCAGAGGTGCCCCCCCCGCAGTCAGCCAGGCCCTGTCCCCCTGTCCCTGTCCCCCTGTCCTTGTCCCCGTGTCCCTGCCAGCTCAGCAGCCCGGCCCGCACGTGGGGTGAGTCAGCGGGGCCGGGGTGAGGGGCCTGGCTCAGCACGGGGGGGGCTCAGCATGGGGGGGCCCCGTCCCTGCTGACACCCTGCAAAGAGCCAGAACAATCCAGACCCGGGGCTGCCACAAAGGGGTTGGGGGAACACGGGGGGACACGCAGCAGGGACACGCGGGTCCCGCAACCTCGGGGAGGGGGGGGGGGGCAGCAGTGACCCCCACAACCCCATGGTACCACCCCCGCCTCACCAACCCCTGCGGGACCCCCCGGGGGGTGCTGCATCCCCTCCCCCAGACCCTCTAGGGACCCCCCACAAGTCCTCAAGTGCCTTAGGACCCCCCCCATAGCCACCCCCTGCTGAGGTGTCCCTACTCCCCCTCAGGTGCCCTCAGAACCCCCTCTTTTTCCCCTCAGAAACCCCCATTTTGCCTCAATCCTTCCCCACAGACCCCTCAGGACAGCCAAGTGCCGCCCCCTCCCCTTTAACACCAGGGGAGGGGGCAGAAAGGGAGGGGGGGGGGGGCGGGCAGACGCCCCCCCCCCCAAAACCCCACAAGATGGCGGCCGTGGGGGGGGCGGAGCCAATTCCCGTCACGCGCCGGGGGAGGGAGGTGCTAAAATGGCGGGCGGGGTGTGCGTGACCACGTGACCGCCGCCTCCAAAATGGCCGCGCCCATAGGGCTGGGCGGGGGGGAGGGGGCGTGGCCGTGATGGCGCGGCGGGGTAATGGCGGCGGGGGGGAGGGGGCGGGGCTTGTCCGTCTTAAAGGAGCCGCGCACCCCCGTCCGCGGTTGATCCCCGACGTTCACACCTTGAAACCCCCCCACTTCCCCCCCACTCCCATAACATTTCCCATCGCGTTTTGCAGCGTGGATCGTGGGGGCTTTTTTTTTTTCCCTCCCCCTCGTTGTTTCTCCTTCCCCCGGTTCCGTTCTCCACCTTCCTTCCCCCCTTTGCCAGGCCCCCCGCATTCCAGGCCTTGGGTTCCCGGGCGTGACGTCAGGCGCGGGCCCGCCTGGCTCCCGGCCCGCCCCGGCCCACGGCACCGATCGCCGAAATGCTGCTCTCGGTACAGCCGCGATCCGGCCTCCCCGCCTTCGCCTACAACAAGAGCAGCAAAAAGGTACAACCCCCCTCACCCCCATTTTCTCCACCGCCAACACCCCCCCCCCCCCCGTCTAAAATCGGGGCCGGGGGCCCCGCTGCTCGCGGCCCCGCCACGACCGTGGCGGGGCCGCGAGCAGCGGGACCCCCGGCCCCATGCCCATATCCCCTGTGTCGCCCCCCTACCCTCCTCTTCCAGCAACCTTATGTACCCCCGGCACAGCCGCTGCCCCCCCCCAGCCCCAGTCCCGCCGGGGGGGTCCCCGATCAGCTCAGCAAAACCAATCTTTACATTCGGGGGCTGCACCCTGGGACCACCGACCAGGATCTTGTCAAGCTCTGCCAGCCGTGAGTGAAAGCGGGATACCCCCACCCCCCAAAAAAAAACCCAAAAAAAACCCCCCCACCAAAAAAGGGGAGCCCCCCCACCCCCCCGAAGTCTGACCCCCTCCCCCTTTTTTTTTTATGTCACGACAGATATGGGAAAATCGTCTCCACCAAAGCCATCCTGGACAAAACCACCAACAAGTGCAAAGGTTGGGGAGGGGGTTGTGGTGGGGGGGGGGTCACAGGTTGTAGGAAGGGGGGATGGGGGGGGGTCTTTTCTCTTTCTTATCACCCCCCCAACCCTCTTTTCTCCCCAGGCTATGGCTTCGTCGACTTCGACAGCCCCACAGCAGCCCAGAAAGCTGTGACGGCTCTGAAGGCCAGCGGGGTGCAGGCCCAGATGGCCAAGGTACAGCACAGCCTCTTGGGGACCCCCCAACACCCAGAACCCCCTCCCCGGGACCCTTCTGCTCACCCCCCCTGGTCCTTCCCCAGCAACAGGAGCAGGACCCCACCAACCTCTACATCTCCAACCTTCCCTTGGGGGTGGATGAGCAGGAGCTGGAAGCGCTGCTGAAGCCCTTCGGGCAGGTGGTCTCCACCCGCATCCTGCGAGACCCCCACGGGGCCAGCCGCGGCGTGGGCTTCGCACGGTACCTGGGGAGGGGGGGGGCAGGAGGATGGGTGGGCTGCGTGGGGGAAGTTGGAGGGTTTGGGGGAGGGGGAGTCCTGGATGTGGCCCCCTCCCCAGCCCCGCTGCTGCCTTCTCCAGGATGGAGTCCACGGAGAAGTGCGAGGCTGTCATCACCCACTTCAACGGGAAGTACATCAAGATGCCCCCGGGGGTGCCAGGTGGGCTTGGGGGTGGTGGGGGGTGGTCCTGGAGGGTGGCTGAGTGGGTGGTGTGTGGGGGGGCTGATGGTGCTGATGCCCTCTCTCCACAGCCCCCCCGGACCCCCTGCTCTGTAAGTTTGCTGACGGGGGGCAGAAGAAGCGGCAGAGCCAGGGCAAGTTCGTGCCCAACGGGAGAGCCTGGGCCCGGGACGGTGACGCGGTGAGAGGGGGTCCTGTGTTGGGGGGGGTTTTGACCTTTTTGCTGTAGGGGGGGTGCAGGGCAGTGCTGATGCTTATTGTGCCCCCCCCCCCCCCAGGGCACCGTGACCTTGGCCTACGACCCTGCGACAGCGCTGCAGAATGGGTGGGTGCCCCAGGACCCTCCCAGACCCCCCAGGGGGGAGGGGGCTGCCGGCGGTGTCCCCCCACCCCTGATCCCCCCACCCCCCAGGTTCTACCCCACGCCCTACGGCCTGGCCCCCAGCAGGATGATCGCCCCCCCGGCCCTGGCCCCCTACCTGCCCTCCCCTGTCTCCTCCTACCAGGTATGGGGGGGGGCTTGGGGGGAGTGGTCTCCCTGGGGGGGGCCTCAAGGGGAACTGGGGGCTGCTAGAAGTGGGGTGTCCATGGAGAGGGAGGAGTGGGGTCTAGGGGGCTCTGGAAGGGGGGGTGTCTCTCTTGAAGGGAGGGCTTGGGGGGTTAGGGGAAGCTGGGGGGTTATGTGAGGGGGGTGGGGGCCTGGGGGTGTTGGGGGGGGTGGTGTCCCTTGGAGGGAGGGGTGGGGGGCTGGGGGAGGTCTCTCTCAGGGGGTTCTGCCCCCGCCCGCTCCCACCCGCCCGCTGCGGCAGGTCCACGGCCCCGCCTGGATGCATCAGTCCTACCTCGTGCAGCCCACGGTGAGCAGGGGCAGGGGCAGGGGGGGTGGGGGAGGACACGCCCAGTGCCACACCCTGAACCACACCCACACCTGCGACCCTGCCCCGCCCCAAACCACACCCACACCTGTGACCCTGCCCCGCCCCCTCTGGCCACTGCCCCACCCCCGGTCACGCCCCGCCCCCTGCTCTCAGCCCCGCCCCACCCCATCCTCGCCCACCCCGCGGATTCCCCGTGTCCTCACGCCCCGTGTCCCCTCCCCTGTCACCCCCCACTCCCCAAATTCCCCCCGTGCTGATCCTCCCCCTCCCCACGCAGGGTGCGGTGTTGGCCCCCGCTGTGGACCACCCCGTCCCTCTCCAGCCCTCCGTGGTGGCCCCCCTGGCCCAGCAGCTCGGGCACCTCTCGCTGGGCAGTGCCGGCACGGTAAGACCACCCCCCACACCCTGTGATCCCCCCTCATCCCCCTGACCCCCCCTCATCCCCCTGACCCCCCCCTCATCCCCCTGACCCCCTCCTGCTCTCCCCAGTACGTTCCTGCCGCCGCAGCCGTCCCCGGAGCCTTCATCCCTCCGTACCCCCCGGTGCCGCCCGCCCTCCCGCTGGAGGTGAGTGTGGGGGTCTGGGGGGAGCTCGGGGGGGGCTTGGGGGGGCCTTAGGATCTGCTCACCCCCTCCCCACAGGACGGCAGCGCCGGCCCCAGCCACGGACCCATTGAGTCACCGTCCGAGCCCGGCGCCTTCCCCTACCCCTACCCCAAGTAGCGGCAGGGGGGGGCCGGCCCGAGGGGACACCCCCCCTCCCCCCGGGACCCCGCAGGACCCTGCACCCCCCGGGAGGGGCTGGGCCGGGACCCCCACCCAGCGCCGCCTCTCCCTCCCCCTGCGGGAAGACTGTGCCCCAGCTGGGGGTCCCTGAGCCTGGGGAGGGGGGGGGGTCCCCCCATTCTGGGGGTCCTGCTGCCTCTTGCTGCCCCCCGCCCCCCAGGCCAGCAAGCGCCTCCCCCGCCCTTAACGCCCCACCCGGAGGCTTTTTTATCCTCCTGCATTTTCTAAAAAACTAAAAGACAAAAAAAAAACAATCAAAACAAAACAAAACAAAACAAAACAAAACAAAACACGAAGAAAAGGAAAAAACAAAAAGGAAAAAAAGAAAAAAGAAAAATACAAGAATTGCCGCCTGGGGGGGCCGGGGGTCCCCGGCTGTGCCCCCCTCGTGCTTCCAGGGCCCGTGGCCCCGCCAGCCCCCCCCCTTGCTGCGGTGCCCCCCCCCGTGCCTTCTGCTGCCCGGTGCCCCCGGCTCGGGGTGGGGGGCAATGGCAGACACCCACCCCCCCACCCCGTGGGGTCCAGTCTGGGCACCAGCCCCCCCGCAGGGCCGGGGGTGCTGCCCCCCCCACCCCCCCCGCTTTTCCCCCCCCCCCCCAGCCATTCCTGCCCCCTATGGGCGCGGGCCGGGGGTCTGCATGCTGCCCCCACCCCACCCCCCCCGCCCCGCCGGGGGGGTAGGACAAGTGCAATAACCCCCCCGCACCCCCCTTACCCCCCCCCTCTCCCCGCTTCCGTGGGCGCCCCGAGGGTCACCCAGGCACTTTAGAGTCCCCGCGCCTGGGGCGGGGGCTGCAACCCCGACCCCCGCGCTGCCACCCCCCCCCCCCCCCCGCCCCCCGCAGTGACAATCAGAGGGTCCCTCGGGACAGAGGCAGGGGGGGGGGGGCTCTTGCAACCAAAGATTGAGGGAGCTGTGGTGTGGGGCTGAGCTGCCCCAGTCCCCCCCCCTCTGGCTTCGCGACCCCTCACCATGGGTCTGTCCGTCCGTCCGTCCCTCCCCAGGGGCAGGGGGGGGGGGCAGCCCCCTCACCACCTGCTTTCAGCTCTGGGGCTGGCTGTGCACCTCCCCCCCCCACCCCAAGCCCCCCAACCCACCCACCCCCCCCCCCCCAGCTCTGCCCAGGGCCTCCCGGTTCTTCCAGCCCCCTCCCCAGTGCAGCGGAGTCCCCATCCTCACCCTGGGGCAGGGGGACCCCCAGTTCCTCCCCCCCGCGGGGCAGCGGGGGCCCCCCCCCGCCACACATCTACCTCACCCCACAGTTCGGTGTGTGCTCAGCCCAGGCGGGGGGGTGCAGGGGGCTTCGGCCCTTTGCCCCTCCCTCCCGCAGGGTGATGCCACCCACCCCCCCTCCCGGTTTCAGCCATCACCCACCTCTCCCGTTGCTGCTACTGCCCGCCCCCCTCCCCCCCCTCCCGGGCACAGCCCCTTTGGTTGGGGGGCACGGGCCCCCCCAAGGAAGGAACCAAAGAGGGAGACCCACTGCCGCCCTCCTGGGGGCTGGGGGGGTGCTGGGACCCCCGTGCTGAGCCCCCGCCTGCTGCAAGGGGGGGGGGCTGAGTGCGGGGGTCCCACCGGCCCTGGGAGGGGGAGGGCCAGCTGCAGAGGAGGAGCTGAGGCCCCCCCCCCCGTTGCCCCCCTCCGCCCCCCTTTAATTTATACGTAGTGCATTTTGTACAGGTTTTTAAGTTGCTTTTTTTTAAAATCTCGAGAGGTTTCTAGTTTTGTATTTCTTCCTCCTGCTTCCGCGCTCGCCCCCCCTCTTCCTTCCCCCACCCGACTGACAACTTCCCCCCCCCCCCCAACCCCCCCACCCCTTCGAGGTTTTTTTTTTTGTTTGTTTCTTTGTTTTGTTTTTAAATAAAAAAAAGCCAGAAAAACAAATGCCTCTGTCATGGGGGGAGAGGGAAGGGGGGGGAGGACAAGACGAAGGATCCCTGTACCTCAGAGTCTCCCAAAAGCATTCCCCAGCTCAGGGGTCCCCCACAGCCCCCCCCTCCCGACTCCCCACAACCCACAGAAGCTCCAACGAGTGGGTGTCTATCAAACGTGAGTTTTTTATTCTCGAACGCAACACTGGGAGGGGGGTCGGGGGGGGGGGGGGGTCCTACAGCTCGTGGGGACATCGACAGCAACGTGGGGGGGAAGGGGGGGGGGGGAGGGCAGCGAGCAGCCCCCCCCCTCCCCTCCTTTCAACCTTATTAAAAATGAGATTGGTCCTAAAAATATAGAAAGAAATAAATTTAAATCCACAAAACCTGTACATTATCAAAAAGTCACTAAAACGACACGGCTGGTTATAGAAAAGGCGGCCGGGGGGAGAGTGGGGGTGGGGGGGGGGTCCGCAGCCTTGAGGGGGGGGCAATGCTCCCGGTGCAGCCCCCAGCTGGGGGCATCCGGGCTGGAGGGGTGGGGGGGCAAAGAGAAACCACCCCCCCACCCCCCACCCCCCCCCCAAAATGTCCCAGTGGGGTCTGCGGACATCGGCCATGGGGGTCTGCGGGGTGCAGGGGAAGGGGGGGGGGTGTCAAACCGGGGGAGGTTGGGGGGAACTGAACGAACACGAGAACAACACGGAGACTCCCGAAAACTCTCAACGACGGAAAAAGGAAAAAAAAAACAAACAAACCCAAAACAAAAGAAAAAAGCCAAAAAACAACAACCCAAAACCTGACGGATCCGAAACGTGACTAAAAAACAAACCACAAAAAGAAGTTTGTTACAGCGCAGTTATTTAGATAAAATATAAATATTTATGCGTAATATAAAGTCAGTTCAAATAGACTCCAAATCCACCTCGTATTTCAAAGCAAAAAAATAAAATAAAATAAAAAGTTTCTGAGGTTATCTGATAGAAAAAAGGCTACTTTGAGAGATGGGGAAGGGGTAGGGGGGGGGAGCGGGGGGCGCGGCCGGGCCCCCCTGCCCAGGTAGGTGAGTTGTTTTCAGTGCTCTGTGGGGCCGGTGGGGGGGATGCACCCAGGCCCCCCCCAGCCCCGCCGAACCCCCAGAGCGAGTACCCGTAATATCCTGGCCGGGGAGGGGGGGGGGGGGCTGGGGGGGCCCTGTCCCCCTCCCCGGCTGCCCACCACAGAAGGGGGATGTGGGGGTGGGTCCCCTGCCCCAGCTTGGGCCCCCACCAGCTGGGGACGAGGGGGCCCATCCCCACCCAGTGCAACCCCCCCGAACCGGTGGGGGTCCCGGGGGGCAAACACCCGCCTGAGGCTTCAAGTCCATGTTTGGAGGAGGGAGGGTGGGGGGGGAGCCGGGGGGCCAGGCTCCCCCCGGCGCCTGCAGTAGCATCCCTGAGGGATCCCAGTGTGGGGCTGGGGGCGGCCGGGACCTCAGCCCAGCCCCGGGGGTCCTCATGTTGGGGAGAGGGGGGGCGGGGGGGGCCGGGCTCTTCCTGAGACGTGGAGGCAGGGAAAGGGGCTCCAGACCCCCCCGCCCTCCCCAGTTTGGTCCCTGGAGCCGGGTGGGGAGGGGCCGGCACCCACCCCGGCCGGGGGGGGTCCGAGGGCAGCGGGGGCTGCGCCGGGACCCCCGCCCCGTAAAGTGTCTGCGCGGGTGGGGGTCCCGGCCGGGGGGGTGGGGGGTAAGTCCACTTTACTGGCCGTTAATGCATGTAGACGCCGCACAGGAGTGCTCGGACATTCACTACGAACTATTGCTATTATTAAATATTCCCAGCGGGGGGGTGGGGGTGGCAGGAGGGGGGGAATTATCTTCCCTCGTTTGTGGGGGTGTAGAGGAGGGGGGGGAGTGGGGGAGCTGCTTTTGTTTCTTAATTAGAAAATAAAATTTAAAAGAAAGAAAGAAAAAAAAAAAAAACACCTCTTTTTTTTTTTTTCTTTTTGGCTTACACAGTCTGTGAGTTTGTGGTGCTGGAGGGTGTGGGGGGGTCTGGGCAGTGGGAAGGGGCTGCGGGTGCCCATTCACACCGGCCGGGGGGGCCCCCGCGGGATCAGCAGGCAGCGAGATCAGCTCCAGAGGAGTCAGTTCTTGGGGGGCACGGGGAGACCCCAGCCCGAGGGGAGACCTCAGGCTGGGGTCGGGGTGGGGGGCACGGACCCACCCCTCAGGGGGTAGTAGCGTTTTTTCCCTGATAAAACTCCTCCCACCGGCTCTGGAAGAAGCGGCGCATGGCGCGCCCGGCCTTGCCCACCGCCGACTCGTCCTCGTTGAAGGTCTGGCAGTTGTCAAACACCAACATGGCGTCAGCCGCGAACTCCTCCGAGCTGGAGTACCTGCGGGGGGGAGGGCGGTAAGGGGGAGGCCGTGGGGCACAAAGGACACCCCCATTCCCCCTACGTGAGACCCCTTGGGTGCTGTTTCCATGCCCCCCCCCCACCTGTGACCCCCCTGCTCACCCGCCCCGCAGCAGCCGCGTGCGCATGGTGCTGAAGTCCATGGGGTTCTTGATGATCCTGCGGTAGCCGGGGACCAGGCGGGGGTTGACAGGTTCCAGGAAGGGCCACGCATCCTCATGCGACTCCATCTCCATCAGGATGATCCTGGGGTGGGGGGCGGCAGGGTTAGAAGGATCCTATGGAGGGCGACAAGGCCCTGGGGTCCCCCCACACCCCCCCAGCCCCACTCACTCGCAGAAGGTCAGGTCGCTGGGCTGGCCCCGCAGCGCCGTGCCACGGCGCCTGGAAGCGCGTGGCCCCTGGGCTGGGGGGGTCAGCCCCTCGCGGCGGCGTGAGCCTGGGCGGCGCCGTGGGCTCCCCCGGTCCTCGGTTGGGCTCCCCCCAAAGAGACGCCCCCGCTTCCGCTTCTTGCCCCGTCGGGGTGAGATGGGGTCCCGGTACTCTCCGACCTTTGGGGAGGGGATGGGGGTCACTGCCAGAGCCCAGGTCAGCACCAGAGGTTAGAGGGTGGGTGGGGGCTGTCCCAAGACCTACCCGGGAGATGCAGACAGAGCAGAACCAGTCGCCCTCGGGCACCTCCGTCATCTTGGGTCGATGGCAGTAGAGGTGGCAACCGCGGTCGCAGCCATCACACAGCAGCAAGTGCTCGTCATCGTCCCCACGCCGGCAAACCAGACAGGTCTGTGGGGAGGGCGGCTCAGCCATGCTGGGGAGGAGGTCTCCACCACACCGAGCGTCACCACTACCCCAGGCTCTCACCACTCTGTTGACCGACTTCTCCCAGGCAATGGACTTCTCCAGCTGGTAGATGCAGAGGGAGACCTGGGCTGCACTCCGGCACCGCTCCAGCGTCTGCCGCCACGTCCGGACCCGGGGTGTGATCTCGTAGGCTCTGTGGGGGGGTGAGGGGGTCTCAGCTGGAGCTGCTCACCCCCTGGCAGCACAGCTGGGGAGGGGGACGGGACTCACATCTCAGTGGGGCCCAGGCTCAGCTCCTCAGGGTTGCTCAGCACCACCTTCTCCACCACCACCTCATGCAGGGGCCAGAGCGGCTCCTTCAGGTACCGTCGCTCCAGGTTCTGCTCCAGTGCCGCCAGCCGCAGCACTGCCAGGTCCAGGGGGTTGTTGCTCTCCCGGCGCAGCGGCAGCCCGTCCCGCCGGCTCCGCACCGTGATGTCCTCCAGAGGCTCCACTTTGTGCTCGCAGTATTGCAGGTCATCCCGTGTGGAGTCGGGGCTGGGGCACGTCCAGCCCTGAGGGGGGAAGAAGGGCCGAGCGTTGGCAGGGGCTGAGGTCACCGTACCAAGGTACCGCGGTGCCTGAGCTGGCACCCACCCGGATCTGCAGGTCGGCCATCAGCACGCGCTGCTCCAGCTCCTCCACCCACTGCAGGACCGCGAGGTCGGTCTCGTAGGCTCGCTCCATCACCGACCACCGGGCCAAGGCTTCCTGAGACACGGCGGCACCGGCCGCCTCGGGGCGTGGGTGGAAGATGGGGTCTGGGGGCACAGATTAGGGGTCAGGAGGGGACCTGGGGAGCAGCCCCCCCCCCCACCTCAGCCACATGGGCAGCCCTTACCCGTGCTGGAGCGCAGGCAGACCTCCCGCAGGAACTCCTTGTGCTTGGTGAGGTGTTTGTGCAGAGCCTTCTCCCGGATCCCCCGGGGGTGCAGAGCACGGGTCACCGCCTCCAGCTCCTCGGGGTCCTGCACCCACCACCATCCGCTCTGCATCTCTGTAAAGCAGCACTCAGCACCTGCTGGTGGCACCAGCCCCCGCGGTCCTGGGGGTCTCACCGGGGCTGGGGTCTCACCAGGGGGAACGGGCTGCTCTGTCAGCTGGGTCAAGTATTTCTGTTCAATCTGCTTGAAAAATTTGGTGGGGGGACGCCCTCGGCGCTTGGGCTGCCCCGGCAGGTCCTGGAGCTTCTCCAGGCTGCCCCGGCTGCGGGGACAGGCACCGGGGGCTCTGGTGCTGGCGGGCACCGGTGTGGAAGCGAGGAGGGGAGCCGCAGGGTCATCCATGGGGAGACCATTCAGCTGGGGAGAAGGAGCATGTTGGAAACATGGGGCATGGCCACCCCCAGCCCTCTGGCTGCTTTGTTTCTTGCCAGCTGAGCCTGGAGGGCTGGGGGCAGCAGGAACAAGCTCCCAGCCACGAGGACGTCCTTCCCCATCCCTGGGTGGCCAATGTCCAGACAGAGGATCCCACCCTGCTCCCCCTGGCCGCGTGGAGACCTTCCCCTACACGGTCCCTGAAGGGTGGGAATCCTGGGCACAGCCCCCCAACCCCAGCCAGCCCAAGCACGTACCTGCCTGGCCAAACCCCGGGGTAGCTCGCCACGGGGGTGGCCACGGGGCTGCGTGGAGACTCGTGGTGAGGGTTCAGCAGAGGAGGTAGCCAGGGGGCCTCGGTCATCACAGGGTGTCTGGGGCAGCAGGTTGAACCAGGGCCCCTGCTTTTCCACAACCTCTGGGGCACTCTCCTCCTCCTCCTCCTCTTCCTCCTCTGTGGGGTCCGATGGGGCCTTTGATGGCGGGAGCCCCGTGTCCCCCTTGCCAGGGCTGCTGGCCGGGGTGAGGACCGAGTCCTTCAGCAGGGAGGACTGGGTCTGGCTCAGCCAGGAGAGGAAGGCAGACTGGCTGAGGTCATGCTGGCTCTGCCCCAGTGGCTCCGGCTCCTCCAGGACCCCATTGAGGGGTGGAGGGGGTCTGGGTCCGCAGTGCTGTGACAGATCCTCTTTGCTCTTCCGAGGGCGACCACGGGAGCGCGAGGCCGTGCAGTTGGTCCGGATGGACATGGGCACCTCCACCACCTCCTGCTTCACCAGAGGAGGAGGAGGAGGAGGAGGAGGAGGAGGAGGCACTTTCTCCTCGGGGGGCTCCTGGGGCTCGGGCTCAGCTGCTGCAGGGACAGGAGGAGGTGGTTGGACATTGGGGTCCCCTTCTGGCTGGGGTCACCCCTCCCAGGAGCGCCATCCTCACTCACCCTCAGTGCCCTCCACAAAGATGCCTCCCAAGTGGGGCAGGACCCAGTACCGCCGCCGGTACCGGTCCTGGCCCAGGGAAGCTGCTCGCAGCGTCTGCGAGGAATGGAGCAGCTTCTTGCGGAAGAACATCTGCCTCTGTGGGGAGAATGCAGGGCAGTGAGGGACCCTGAGCCCCACGGGGGGAGCTGAGCCCCCAGCCCTCCACCACCCCCTCACCTTGGCCAGCTTCTCGATCTGCCGCTCCAGCTCCGGGACGCTGGACACGGATGCGTCAGCCTGAGGAAGGGGTGGGACCCATCAGGGATGTGGGCAGGGAAGAGACCCTCAAGGGGGACATCCCCTCTTCTGCCACCCTGAGCAAACCCCGCAGCCACCCACCTCCTCCTCTCGGCGGGATTTCCGTCCCCGGCTCTCCTCCTCCTCCATCTCCAGACCCATCTCCTCTGTCAGGCGGGAGCTGCGTCGGCGCCGCCCGTCCTCCAGGCCCGTGATCTCTGACTCGGGCCGGCCGGTTCTCTTGGCCAGGGCCACCTTCAGCCTGCCCAGACACAGCATCAGCATCTGCTGCCTGTCCCCCTACCCTGCTGCCCCCCACCCCCATCCCCCCCGATCCCTAGAACATTGAGGCACTTGTTTACACTGAAGCCCTAAAAAGGTGGCCCCAAGACCCCCAGGCCCGGGGGGCCCATCCCTTCCATCCAGCGGACACTGAGCTGGAGCAGGCAGCACTGGGGTTAACCCCACACACACCTGCGCAGTCGCCCCTCAATGATCCACTTGTTCTTCCTGTAGTGGACATG
>NC_044275.1:554478-636001 GCF_003957555.1 Calypte anna | reverse complement strand
CCTCCCTCTCCCCACCCCCCAAAAAAACCTATAAAACCCCCCCAAAAGTTCCCAAATCAACCTCAACCCACCCCAAATCCCCTTCCAATCCCTTCCTCTCCCTCAACCCCCCCAAAAAAACCTGTAAAACCCCCAAAAAAATCCCAAATCGACCTCATTCCCACCCCAAATCCCCTTTCAATCCCTCCCACACTTTCGCCCTCAACCCCCCCCAAAAAAAACCCTTTAACCCCCCAAAAAATCCCAAATCAACCTCAACCCACCCCAAATCCCCTTCCAATCCCTCCCACACTTTCCCCCCCAAAAAAACCCCTTTAACCCCCCAAATAAACCTCATTCCCCCCCCCAAACCCTTTCCCACCCCTCCCTCTCCCTCCACCCCCCAAAAAAAACCTGTAAACCCCCCCAAAATACCCAAATCAACCTCAACCCCCCCCAAATCCCGTTCTAATCCCTCCCACACTTTCCCCCTCAACCCCCCCCAAAAAAACCCTGTAAAACCCCCCAAAAAATTCCCAAATCAACCTCAACCCACCCCAAATCCCCTTCCAATCCCTCCCTCTCCCTCCACCCCCCAAAAAAACCTGTAAAACCCCCCCAAAATACCCAAATCAACCTCATTCCCACCCCAAATCCCCTTCCAATCCCTTCCTCTCCCTCCACCCCCCAAAAAAACCTGTAAACCCCCCAAAAAAATCCCAAATCAACCTCAACCCACCCCAAATCCCCTTCCAATCCCTTCCTCTCCCTCAACCCCCCAAAAAAACCTATAAAACCCCCCCAAAAGTTCCCAAATCAACCTCAACCCACCCCAAATCCCCTTCCAATCCCTTCCTCTCCCTCAACCCCCCCCAAAAAACCTGTAAAACCCCCCCAAAAATTCCCAAATCAACCTCAACCCACCCCAAATCCCCTTCCAATCCCTCCCACACTTTCCCCCTCAACCCCCCCAAAAAAAACCCTTTAACCCCCCAAAAGTTCCCAAATCAACCTCAACCCCCCCCAAATCCCCTTCCAATCCCTCCCTCTCCCTCCACCCCCCAAAAAAACCTATAAAACCCCCCCAAAAGTTCCCAAATCAACCTCATTCCCACCCCAAATCCCCTTCCAATCCCTCCCACCCTTTCCCCCCCAAAAAAAACCCTTTAACCCCCCAAATAAACCTCATTCCCCCCCCAAACCCTTTCCCACCCCTCCCTCTCCCTCCACCCCCCAAAAAAACCTGTAAACCCCCCCAAAAGTTCCCAAATCAACCTCAACCCACCCCAAATCCCCTTCCAATCCCTTCCTCTCCCTCAACCCCCCCAAAAAAAACCTGTAAACCCCCCAAAAAAATCCCAAATCAACCTCATTCCCACCCCAAATCCCCTTCCAATCCCTCTCTCTCCCTCCACCCCCCCAAAAAAACCCTTTAACCCCCCAAAAAAAGCTCAAATCAACCTCAACCCACCCCAAATCCCCTTCTAATCCCTCCCACACTTTTCCCCTCAACCCCCCCAAAAAAACCCTGTAAAACCCCCCAAAAATTCCCAAATCAACCTCAACCCACCCCAAATCCCCTTCCAATCCCTCCCTCTCCCTCCACCCCCCAAAAAAACCCTGTAAACCCCCCCAAAAGTTCCCAAATCAACCTCAACCCCCCCAAATCCCCTTCCAATCCCTCCCTCTCCCTCCACCCCCCCAAAAAAACCCTTTAACCCCCCAAAAAATACTCAAATCAACCTCAACCCACCCCAAATCCCCTTCCAATCCCTTCCTCTCCCTCAACCCCCCCAAAAAAACCTGTAAACCCCCCAAAATCCCCTTTCAATCCCTCCCACACTTTCCCCCTCAACCCCCCCCAAAAAAACCCTTTAACCCCCCCAAAAAATCCCAAATCAACCTCAACCCACCCCAAATCCCCTTCCAATCCCTCCCACCCTTTCCCCCCCAAAAAAACCCCTTTAACCCCCCAAATAAACCTCAACCCCCCCCAAACCCTTTCCCACCCCTCCCTCTCCCTCCACCCCCCCAAAAAAACCTGTAAACCCCCCAAAAAAATCCCAAATCAACCTCAACCCCCCCAAATCCCCTTCCAATCCCTCCCTCTCCCTCCACCCCCCCAAAAAAACCCCAAATCAACCTCAACCCACCCCAAATCCCCTTTCAATCCCTCCCACCCTTTCCCCCCCAAAAAAACCCCTTTAACCCCCCAAATAAACCTCATTCCCCCCCCAAACCCTTTCCCACCCCTCCCTCCACCCCCCCAAAAAAACCCCAAATCAACCTCAACCCACCCCAAATCCCCTTCCAATCCCTCCCACCCTTCCCCCCCAAAAAAACCCCTTTAACCCCCCCAAATAAACTTCAAACCCTTTCCCTCCTCTCCCTCTTCCTCAACCCCCCCAAAAACCCCTCAACCTGCCAAAAAACCCCAACTTTAACCCCTCCAAACACCTTTAACCCCCCCAAAAAAAAAAAACCCACCCCAAATCCCCCTCCCTCTGACACCTTTTCTTGTTTCAGGCTCTCCTCGGAGACTGGGGGCATGGGCAGCAGCTAGGGGGGGCCCCCCCACGCCGAGCACCCCTCCAGCCTGGCACCACCCTTAGCAGCAGCCCCAGGTTTTAAGAGGAAAAAAACCAACAAAAAACACTTAGTTTGGACATTTTTCCAGGTTCCTCACCACCTTTCTTATTTGATTCTCAATTTTGTTTTCCAAGGGGGGGGGGTTTCACACCATTTTAATTCCTTTTACACCCCCCCCTTCCCCTCCCACCCAACTGCTCTTAGTTTTATAAAAGCTTTCCCTTTTTTTTTGGTTTTTTTCTGCCCTTTTCACCATTTTCCCAACCCCCCCCGTCCCAAAACTCCCTTTTTTTTTTTCTTTTTTCTGGCTCATGGTGTTTCTGTTTTGTCATGAAATGTACGAGTTGGAAGTGAATAAGGAGAAAACCACCAAACCCCCTCCCTTCCTCCTCCTTTTCCCCCCCCCCCCCAAAAAAAAAAAAAAAACCACCTAAAAATGAACATTTCAGTTGAGTTCTGTAAGGTCAGGAACTTTTTCAAAAAAAAAAAAGCAATTAAATAAAAAGATGGACTGGAGCTTTTCCTTGGGAATAGACACTGGAGGATAGTTTTGGTTAATGGATCTCTGTCTTTCCAGCTTTTATTTACCAGTTTAAACCAGTGCTTCCCAGTTTGAGTGAGGTTCTTGGGGGGAAATAAAAATAAAAATCCCCACACCTCAACTTTCCCCCCCCCCAAACCCCTCCTTTTGGGTTCAGAAGTTTATTTTGGGGTTGTTGGAGTTCAGGAGGGATTTAGGGGGGGTTGGGTGTCTTTCCAGTTTAAACCAGTGCTTCCCAGTAAGTGGAATTCTTGGGGAAAAAAGCCCCATGCAGCCTCACCCCCCCCTTTTGGGCTCAAAAATGTATTTTGGGTGAAGTTGTGGGAATTAAAAGAGGTTTGGGGCAGGGAGAGGGGTTTCCAGCTTTTATTTACCAGTTTAAACCAGTGCTTCCCAGTTTGAGTGAGGTTCTTGGGGGGAAAAAAAGAAAAACCCACACCTCAACTTTCCCCCCCCCAAACCCCTCCTTTTGGGTTCAGAAGTTTATTTTGGGGTTGTTGGAGTTCAGAAGGGATTTAGGGGGTGGGGGATGTCTTTCCAGTTTAAACCAGTGCTTCCCAGTTTGAGTGAGGTTCTTGGGGGGGAAATAAAAAAAAAAACCACACCTCAACTTTCCCCCCCCCAAATCCCCCTTTTTGGGCTCAAAAATGTGTTTTGGGTGAAGTTGTTGGAATTAAAAGAGGTTTGGGGCAGGGAGAGGGGTTTCCAGCTTTTATTTACCAGTTTAAACCAGTGCTTCCCAGTTTGGGGTTTATTTGAAGTGAGGTTCTTGGGGGGGGGAAAAATAAATCCCCACACCTCAACTTCCCCCCCCTCAACTCCCCCTTTTGGGCTCAAAAATGTATTTTGGGTGAAGTTGTTGGAATGAAAAGAGGTTTGGGGCAGGGAGAGGGGTTTCCAGCTTTTATTTACCAGTTTAAACCAGTGCTTCCCAGTTTGAGTGAGGTTCTTGGGGGGAAAAAAAGAAAAATAAATCCCCACACCTCAACTTTCCCCCCCAACCCCCTCCTTTTGGGCTCAAAAATGGATTTTGGGGTTGTTGGAGTTCAGAAGGGATTTAGGGGGTGGGGGATGTCTTTCCAGTTTAAACCAGTGCTTCCCAGTTTGAGTGAGGTTCTTGGGGGGAAATAAAAATAAAAATCCCCACACCTCAACTTCCCCCCCCCTCAACTCCCTCATTTTGGGCTCAAAAATGTATTTTGGGTGAAGTTGTGGGAATTAAAAGAGGTTTGGGGCAGGGAGGGGGGTTTCTAGCTTTTATTTACCAGTTTAAACCAGTGCTTCCCAGTTTGGGGTTTATTTGAAGTGAGGTTCTTGGGGGGGGGAAAAATAAATCCCCACACCTCAACTTTCCCCCCCCCCCAAACCCCTCATTTTGGGCTCAAAAATGTATTTTGGGTGAAGTTGTTGGAATTAAAAGAGATTTGGGGCAGGGAGGGGGGTTCTGTCTCCCTGTTAGCTCGAACTGGGCCCCAGTATGGCAACTGGAGTTCACTTTCTGCTTCCCCCCCCCCAGCAGAGAAATTTTCCAGCTTTGCCTCATGGGGGGAGAAACAAAAAAACCCCCCAAAAAAACCAACACCCCCCCCCCCCAAAAAAAAAAAATCCTTCCTCTTGGAGGTCCCAGCTCTGCCCCTTCCCCCCCCCTCCCAGTGCTCCCAGTAAAGAAGGGGGAGGTGTAGAGGGGGGGTCAGCCTATTAAATGCTTTTCCCCCCAAATTATCCCTTTTTTTTGGGCGGGGGGGGGGACAGACTCTTACAGTCAGACCCACCCAACACAAGCAGAAGGGGCACAACCCCTGTGTGTGTGTGTGTGTCCCCCCCCTCTTAACCCCCTTTCCCCCCCCCCCAGCACAACCACTTCAGTAGAGATTGATAAGATATTTATATAAATACTTTGGGGCTGTACAAGTGAGGGGGGGGATGTGCAGGGGGATGGGGGGGGGTGCAGGGGACACACACACACACACAGAGGTCACAGCCCGGGGGGGGCAGGGGGCCGGGGGGGGCCCTCGCCACTGCCTGAGTGATCCAGCTCAGCACTGTCACAGTCTGAGTCCTCCGAGACCTGGGGGGGGTGGGGGGGGGAGAGAAGGGAAGGGGTTAAAAATCCTTAGGGGACCCCCCCCCCACCCCCCAAATCCCTGCCCCACAGGTGGTCTGGGGGGTGGCAGGTCATTAAGGAGACATTTGGGTCCCACCCCCCCACGGCACCCATCCTTGGGGACCCCCAACCCCATGGCATCCATCCTTGGGGGCACCCAACCCCATGGTGCCCATCCCTGGATCCCTGGGGGACCCTCAACCCCATGGCACCCATCCTTGGGGACCCCCTACCCCATGGCACCCATCCTTGGGGACCCCCAGCCCCATGGCACCCATCCCTGGGGACCCCCAACCCCATGGTGCCCATCCCTGGGGACCCCCAACCTCATGGCAGCCATCCTTGGGGACCCCCTACCCCATGGCACCCATCCTTGGGGACCCCCAGCCCCATGGCACCCATCCCTGGGGACCCCCTACCCCATGGCGCCCATCCTTGGGGGCACCCAACCCCATGGTGCCCATCCCTGGATCCCTGGGGGACCCTCAACCCCATGGCATCCATCCTTGGGGACCCCCAACCCCACGGCACCCATCCCTGGGGACCCCCAACCCCATGGCACCCATCCTTGGGGACCCCCTACCCCATGGCACCCATCCTTGGGGACCCCCAGCCCCATGGCGCCCATCCCTGGGGGATCCCCAACCCCATGGCACCCATCCTTGGGGACCCCCAGCCCCATGGCACCCATCCCTGGGGACCCCCAACCTCATGGCAGCCATCCTTGGGGACCCCCAGCCCCATGGCACCCATCCTTGGGGACCCCCAGCCCCATGGCACCCATCCCTGGGGACCCCCAACCCCATGGCACCCATCCCTGGGGGATCCCCAACCCCATGGCACCCATCCTTGGGGACCCCCAACCCCATGGTGCCCATCCCTGGGGACCCCCAACCTCATGGCAGCCATCCTTGGGGACCCCCATCCCTGGGGATCACCCCCCTCAATGGCACCCATCCCAGGGGTCCCTTACCCCGATGTCACCTGGACCTGGAGGAGGGGGGGCAGGGGGTTTTGGGGGGCACCCACCTTTGGGCTGCCCCCCTCGGGGCGCCGTTCGGGCCCTTCGAGGGGGTGGGGGGCGTCCAGGGGGATCTCGGAGCCCTGGGACAGGAGATCCTCGGAGCGGTCGTCGGGTCTCTCGTCCGTGTTGGTGCTGCCCACGTCGGGGGTGGCACTGTGGGAGGGTTCACTCGTGTGCCCCTCCTCCCCTTCCCCCTCCCCGTCTGAAAAATTCTCCGAGCTGAAGGTGGAGAGCGACTGCCGCTTGCTCATCCCGGGGGGCCACCTGGGGGAGGAAAGGGGGGGGGAGAGGGGGTGAGGGTACCCACAGACCCCCCCTGAACACACAGACCCCCCCCTTGCACTGAGGGTACCCACAGACCCCTCCCTGAACACGCAGACCCCCCCCTTGCACTCACAGACCCCCTCCTGAACACACAGATCCCCCTGCTGCACACACAGACCCCCTCCTTGCACTGAGGGTACCCACAGACACCCCCCCCTGAACACACAGACCCCCCCCTGAACACACAGACCCCCTCTGAACACACAGAACCCCCCCTGAACACACAGACCCCCCCTTGCACTTAGGGTACCCACAGAACCCCCCCTGAACACACAGCCCCCCCTGAACACACAGACCCCCTCTGAACACACAGAACCCCCCCTGAACATACAGACCCCCCTTTGCACTTAGGGTACCCACAGACCCCCCCTGAACACACAGACCCCCCCTTGCACTGAGGGTACCCACAGAACCCCCCCTGAACACACAGACTCCCCCCTGAACACACAGACCCCCCCTGAACATACAGACCCCCCTTTGCACTTAGGGTACCCACAGACCCCCCCTGAACACACAGACCCCCCCCTTGCACTGAGGGTACCCACAGACCCCCCCCGAACACGCAGACCCCCCCCCTTGCACTCACAGACCTCCCCCTGAGCACACAGACCCCCCCTTTGCACTTAGGGTACCCACAGATCCCCCCCCCGAACACACAGACCCCCCCCTGAACACACAGAGCTCCCCAAACACACAGACCTCCCTCCCCACCCACCCCCCTGCAGACACACAGACACCCCCCCCTGAACACAGAGCCCACCCCCCCTGCACCCATCCCGGGGGTCTTGGCACCCACAGCCCCCCCCGGGGGACTCAGCACCCACCTCTGCCGCAGGGGCAGCTCCACCTCGCTGTCCACCTCCCCCTCCTCCTCCTCCGAGGACACCCCCCGCTTCTGGGAGGGGGGCACAGGGGGGCGTTGGGGACCAGAGGGACCCTTGAGGGTCTTGACCCCCACACCCCAACCCAGAGGGTCCCAGGGGTCCTGAGCCCCCCCCTTCCAAACAGCCCAAGGTCCTGACAACCTCCCACCCCCCCCACCACATCACCCCAAGGGTGGTCTTCACCCCCTCACCCACCAACCCAAGAAAGACCCGGGGGGTCCTGATTCCCTCCTCCCAATCACCTCAGGGGCCTGACCCCCACCTTAAGAGACCCAAGGGTGGTCTTCACACCCCCCCCCACCTCCCCAGGAGGTCCTGACCCCCCTCTGCACCCCAACTCATCCACCAAAGGGTGTTCTTCACCCCCCCACCCTCACCCCAGCAGGCACCCCAGGGTCCTGACCCCCTCTGCACCCCAACTCATCAACCCAAGGGTGGTCTTCACCCCCCACCCACCTCCCCAGCAGGCACCCAGGGGTCCTGACCCCCTCTGTACCCCAACTCATCAACCCAAGGGTGGTCTTCACCCCCCCACCCACCTCCCCAGGAGGCACCCAGGGGTCCTGACCCCCTCTGTACCCCAACTCATCAACCCAAGGGTGGTCTTCACCCCCCCACCCACCTCCCCAGGAGGTACCCAGGGGTCCTGACCCCCAACCCAGCACCCCAAGAGGTCTCCACCCCACTCCCCCCCCCACCCCCAACTGGGCTGGACTTGGGGGTCCTGGTGGGGACCTTGGGGTTGGGGGGTGGGTGGGGGTCTCACCTGCCCACGGGTGACAGCTGCCCGGTACAGCAGTGCTGCAGGGGTGAGGTGCTGCCCGGCCCCCCCTTTACCCCCCCGGGGGGTCCCAATCTCCCTCTCGGGTTCCCCAGCAGCGGGGGGGTCAGGGGTGGGGGTACCCCCTTGGCTGCCCGTAGCCCCCCCCAGCTCCACCATCACCAGGGAGGGGTTCTGGGGGGGGGGCAGCACCAGCACCAACTTCTAAGGTGCCCCCCAAAAGATCGGGTCCGGTGGGGGTTGGGTGGGGGGGTCCGGGTAACCCCCGGGGGGTACCGAGCTCGGGACCGGGGTCCCCGCAGCTGCTGCCCCCCCCACCCCGGGGTCCAGATTTTCGGTGTCGCCCTTTGGCCCGACGGCTGCGGCCGGGGGAGGGGGGGGGACCCTTGGGACACCCCGGGAGGGCCACCTGGGCCATGGCCACGTCCAGCTTGGGCAGCAGCACCTCGGGCTTCAGGATGTCAGGTCTGGGGGGGCAGGGAGGGGGATGTGGATGGGAGACCCCCACCCAACAGCACCCAAAGAGGAGAAAACCCCCATCCCAAAGGCACCCACGTGGCCATGTCCCCAAAACCCCCCCCAAACCCCCATGAAGGACCCACCCCCATGTCCCCAACCTAACCCCGAAGGCCCCACATGTCCCCCTCCCCAAACCCCCCCATGAAAGACCCAAATCTATGTCCCCAACCCTTCAGGCCCCCCATGTCCATGTCCCCAAAGTCCCCCAAGACCCCCCCCAAGCCCCCATGAAGGACCCACCCCCACGTATCCCAAACCCTCAAGGCCCCACACCTCCAATGTCCCAAACCCCACCCCAATGGGGCTCCTTCTGCTCCCAGGGACCCGTCCCCACCTCTTGCCGTGGGGTGACAGTTTTTGGGGGACGTTGCGTTTCTTGATGAGGGTCTCGACAGCGTTGCCATGGAGGAGCCCCCGTGGTGCCCGGGGTTTGAAGAGCCCAGGGTAGCGTTTCTCCAGAGCCTGCTCCCGCCTGCCACAGGCCACCAGTGGGCACCCAAACCCCACCCTGGGGTAGCCATGGCCTTGGGGGGGTGGCCATGGCCTTGGGATGATGGTGGCCTTGGGATGATGATGGGCTGATGGTGGCCTTGGGATAATGGTGGCCATGGGATGATGGTGGCCATGGGCTGATGGTGGCCTTGGGATGATGGTGGCCATGGGGTAATGGTGGCCATGGGATGATGGTGGCCTTGGGATAATGGTGGCCATGGGGTGATGGTGGCCATGGGGTGATGGTGGCCTTGGGGTGATGGTGGCCTTGGGATGATGGTGGCCTTGGGGTGATGGTGGCCATGGTGTGATGGTGGCCTTGGGGTGATGGTGGCCTTGGGGTGATGGTGGCCATGGTGTGATGGTGGCCTTGGGGTGATGGTGGCCTTGGGATGATGGTGGCCATGGGGTGATGGTGGCCATGTCCTTGGGGCGTTGTCCTGGGAGTCCCAGGTGGGTGCTGGGGGGGGGGTTTGGGGTGCAGCCCACCTGAGCAGTTCCTTCTCCTTCAGCTCCAGCTGCAGCATGAGGGCGCTCAGCTCCATGTAGAGGTTGTTGGCCCTTTCCAACTTCCGCTCGTAGTGCTCCCGGATGTCCAGCGCGTGCCTGTCACCCCCCGGCTGTCACCCACACTGTCACCCATGTCCCCTTCCTCACCACCGTCCCCCTCCCCAGTGTCTCCCTCCCTGCACCCCCCCGGGTCTCCATGTCCCCACGTTCCCTGTGTCCCCACGCCCACACACTCGGTGTCCCCATGTCCTTGTCCCTGTGTCCCCAGGCCTCCTGTGGTCACAATGTCCCCCATGTCCCCAATATCCCCATATCCCCAGCGTCCCCATGTCCCATGTGACCACGTTCCCACATCCCAATGTCCCCATGTCCCATATCTCCACATCCCAATGTCCCCATGTCCCATGTCCCATATCTGCACATCCCAATGTCCCAATGTCCCAATGTCCCATGTCCCCATGTCCCATATCTCCATATCTCCACACCCCAATGTCCCCATGATGTCCCCCTGATGTCCCCATGTCCCATATCTCCACATCCCAATGTCCCATGTCCCCATGTCCCATATCTCCATAACTCCACATCCCCATGTCTCATGTCCCCATGTCCCATATCTCCATATCTCCACACCCCAATGTCCCCATGTCCCCATGTCCCATCTCTCCCCATCTCCCCGTCCCCTGTCCCTGTGTCCCCTGTGCCACCTCAGCTCCTCCCTCCTCCTGTTGATCAGCTCCTCCTCCAGACGGTGCAGACACGTCCCCTCCGATTTGATCTTCTCAAAGTGCAGCTTCACCTCCTCGCGCCACTCCGCCTGTGGCCACCACCCACGGGCTACCACTGGCCACCAACAGCCACCAGCTGCTACCAGCCAGCAGCCACCACCACTTGCTACCAGGCACTGACCAATGGCCACCACCGTTAGCCACCAGGCACTGACCACTACCAGCCATTGGCTACCACTGGCCATGGGCCATCAGCCACTAGAGCCACAGGGCACTGGCTACCACTGGCCACCACCACCCACTATGGCCACCAGACACTGATCATTGGCCACCATGGGCCACCCAGGTCCCTAGGGGTCCCGGGGTGCTGGGGGGGTGGGTTCTGGAGGGGGTGTTTGGGTCCCAGGGAGGTGCTGGGGGTGCCCTGGGGGTCCTGGGGGGGTGCTGGGGGTGTCTGTGGGGGTCCCGGGGGGTGCTGGGGGTTACCTGGGATTTGAAGTATGTCTCCTGGGGGGTGGAGAGGACGTCGGCGGAGGCGATGTCGAGGTGCAGCAGGATCTGGCGGAAGGACGGGCGGTTCCGGGGACGGCTGTTCCTGCAGATGGCACGGGGGGGTCCCCAGGGTGGTGTCCCCAGGGTGGGTGGCCCCATCGTAGTGTCCCCATGGTGGTGTCCCCATCATAGTGTCCCCATGGTGATGTTCCCATGGTGAAGACCCAATGGTGGTGTCCCCATCGTAGTGTCCCCATGGTGGTGTCCCCATGGTGAAGACCCCATGGTGGTGTCCCCATCATAATGTCCCCATGGTGAAGACCCCATGGTGGTGTCCCCATCATAGTGTCCCCATGGTGGTGTCCCCATTGTAGTGTCCCCATGGTGGTGTCCCCATAGTGGTGTCCCCATCATAGTGTCCCCATGGTGAAGACCCCATGGTGGTGTCCCCATGGTGGTGTCCCCATCGTGGTGTCCCCATGGTGAAGACCCCATGGTGGTGTCCCCATCATAATGTCCCCATGGTGAAGACCCCATTGTAGTGTCCCCATGGTGGTGTCCCCATGGTGGCGTCCCCATCATAGTTTCCCCATGGTGGTGTCCCCATCATAGTGTCCCCATAGTGGTGTCCCCATGGTGGTGTCCCCATCGTAGTGTCCCCATGTGGTGTCCCCTCTCACCAGCACTGTCTCAGCAGCACCTTGAAGCCATCGGGGCAGCCGGAGGGGACGGGGAGGTGGAGGCTGTTGCTGCCCACCCCCCAGATGATGGCAGAGGAGTCCACGTCCTTGTAGGGGATCTCCCCTGTCAGCAGCTCCCACAGCACCACCCCGAAGGACCTGGGGACACCGCCACCCCCTTGCTGTCACCAGGCACCACCCCACCTCCTCCCTGTGTCCCCTTGCCCCAGTGTCCCCTCCTGCTGTCCCTGGTGTCCCCCATCTCTCTGGCTGCAACGTCCCCTCTCAGGATCTCCACCTCTGGTGCCCCTGAAGCTTGATGTCCCCTCATGCCCTATGTCCCTGGTGTCCCCAGTTCCCAGCCCCGCTCCCTCCAGTGTCCCCATTGCCTCTCAAAGCCTCCTGTGTCCCCAGTACCACTGCTCTGCGTCCCCAGGCCCACCACCACCAGTGTCCCTAACAGCATCACCCGTATCCCCCACCCCAAACGCCACCACTGACATCCTCAACATCACCACCCGAGTGCTTAATGCCACCACGGGTGTCCCCAAGGCCCCCGTGTCCCCCGTGTCCTCACCAGATGTCAACCTTCTCGGAGACGGGTTCGTTGCGGATGACCTCAGGAGCCATCCAGGCCACGGTGCCAGCAAAGGACATTTTGGTGCTTTTGTCAATGAGCTCCTTGGAGGTCCCAAAGTCCGAGATCTTCACCACGTCATCATAGGTGATGAGCATGCTGGGGGACACCCGCTCAGCACCGTGACAACGCCACCAACAAGGCCACCAACACGCCACCAACACAGGCATGCAACTGCCACCAGCAGCAGGGGGTCACAGGCATGTCACCACCATGGGGGTGCCACCACCCTGGCTGTGCCATCACCCTGAGTGTGACACTGGCATGCCACCACCATGGGGGTGCCACCACCACGGGCACGCCACCACTCCGTCTGTGCCATCACCCTGGGTGTGACACCACTCTGGATGTTCCACCACCACGGTTGCACCACCAACCTGACCGTGCCACCACCACGGGCACAGCACTTACCACAGATGTGCCACCACCCCCCCACCCTGGCCGTGTCCCCACCATGGACACCAACCGTGTCCCCACCATGGCCAAACCATCCCCAGGGGTCTGGCCCCGCCACGCTTGCGCTGCTGCCTCCCGCAGGTCCCAAAGGACCCCCCAACCCCACGGGTGCTCCCCCTCCCCGTCTCACTTGGGGGATTTGAGGTCCCTGTGGATGATCTTGTGGAGGTGCAGGTAGTTCATGCCCCCAGCGATGCCCATGGACCAATCCACCAGGAGGGACGGAGTGACCTTGCGGCCCGCCCGCAGCACCTCGTAGAGCTGGCCCTGGGCGCAGAACTCCATGATGATGCAGTAACAGGGTGCCTGGGTGCACACCCCCCTGAGGGGACAGCAGCACCCAAAGGTCAGAGGGGTGCCCCAGAGCCTCCAGGCAAAACAGTCTCTCACCCAACCTCTCCAAAACACCCAACATCTACAGGATGACAACTACTCCAGGGCACCCTGCATCACCAAGACACCCAACTTGTCCAGGGCACCCCAACCTCTCCAAAGCACCCAACCTCCCCAAAGCACCCAACATCTACAGCATGACAACTGCTCCAGGGCACCAAACATATCACCAAGACACCCAACTTGTCCAGGGCACCCCAACCTCTCCAAAGCACCCAACCTCTCCAAAGCACCCAACTGCTCCAGGGCACCCAACATATCACCAAGACACCCAACTTGTCCAGGGCACCCCAACCTCTCTGAGGCACCCAACCTCTCCAAAGCACCCAACTTCTCCAGGGCACCCAACATATCACCAAGACACCCAACTTTTCCAGGGCACCCAACATCACCAAGACACCCAACTTGTCCAGAGCACCCAACTTGTCCAGAGCACCTAACATCTCCAGCCCGTGCCCATATGTCCCCATGGTGTCCTCCCAGGGTGTCCCCAACCCCTGTCCTCACTTGAAGGTGATGATGTTTGGGTGCTTCAGCTTCCTCAGGTGTTTGATGTCCGTCTCCTTTAGGTCCCTCACCTTCTTCACCGCCACCTCCTCCCCGTGGAAGCGCCCCAGGAAGACGGCGCCCTGGGCCCCACTGCCCACCCACTGCAGGTCCAGGATCTCCTCGAACGGAACCTCCCAGGGGTCTGTGGCACCCGTACCCATGGCACCCCAGACCCCCACCCATGGCACCCCAGACCCCCACTTATAGCACCCCCACCAATGGCACCCCCACCCACGGCACCCCAGACCCACATTCATGGCACCCCCACCCACAGCACCCCCACCCATGGCACCCCAGACCCCCCCTTATGGCACCCACACCACATGCACACCCACACAAGGACCCCTGGCACCCCCCCCGACCCCAAAGCACCTTCCCAACACCCCCAGCCCCTTACCCCACCCCATAGCACCCATCCCACCCCATGGTCCCCTCCCAGCCCTCTTTCCCAGCCCCATAGCCCCCTTTTTTACCTCCATCACACCCTCCTTTGCCCCCCCCCAGCCCCATAGCACCCATCCCGCCCCAGAGCCCCCTTTTTCGCCCCCCCCCTCACCCTCCTGGGGGTGTTTGTGCTCCGCCCCGTAGGCTTTGCCGATCATGGTCCAGACGGGTCGAAGGCACCCAAAAAGCCCCTCCAGGAAGCCCCCTCCCCCAGCTTGGCACCTCAACTGAGCCCCCTCAGCACCCAAGGGACCCTCAGCCCCTAGGTCAGGGTGCCGGGGGGTTCCCCGTCGGGGCCAAGGCTCGGGGGGGGCCGGGGGGGCGGCGGGGGGCAGGAGGTCCCTGAGGACGCACTGGGTGGGGGTCAGGTCCTGCTCGGGGGTCCCGTCCGAGGGCAGCGCCAGAGAGGGGGAGGGGGTGCGGGTCTCGTGCAGGCAGGCCATGGCTGGGGGCACCCCCCGACACCCCCCCCAACCCTGAGGGGGAGAAGGAGAGAGGGGGAGGAGGGGGGGTCAGTGGGGGAAAGGGGGGGGCACCCAAGGGACGTCCCCACTGGCATCTTATGGGAATCTATGGGACCCCCCCCCATGGGGACCCTCTGCACCCACGGAACCCCCCCGGCACCTATGGGACACCTCTCCCCCTGCACCCACGGGTTCAGCCCCACACGTGTGTGCACCCTCACGCAAACGTACACACGTGCACCCCTTGCACACGCGTGTGCACCCCTCCACGTGTTTGCACTCCTCAATCACGTCCGTGCACCCCTTGCACACGCGTGCTCCCCACCAGGCGGCGGCGGGGGGGGGGAGGCGGGGAGGAGCGTGCACAGGGGGCACACGAGCGTGCAAGAGCGTGCGGGGGACACACACACGGTCACGTGGGGCTGCGCACAAGCGCGCGATCGTGCAAGGGGCTGAAGGAGGGAAACTGAGGCAGGTTCGGGGGGGCGGAAAAGGGGGGGGGGGGGAGGTCCGATCGGGCGCTTCTGAAATTGGGGGGAGGCAGGGGGGAGGGAGTTGCCATGGCAACAGAGGAGCCATCGGATGACGTAATCACTAAAATTAGGTGAGGGGGAGGGGTGAGGCCCGGGGGGGGTGGGGGGGGGATGAGGAGGGGGCGGGGCTCAGTGTCACCCCGAGGGACCCAGGAGTCCGGGCCGCCCCTCCAGGTGTCGTGACCCCCCCCGTGGTGACATCACGTCACGCGGTGACGTCATCGCGGCAAAGGATGGAGCCCCAACCCCCACCTTCCTATCCCCCCCCCCCACCACCACACTTATCCCCGGGGAGGGAAACTGAGGCAGCGGCGGAGCCCCAGCGACCCCTCTACGGGGGGGTGGGGGGGGCGTGTGTGTGTGTGGCTCTGTCACGACATGCGACAGCGGCAGCCCCGTGTCGCGACAGCGCCGTGCTGGGAGATGGGGGGGGGAGGGGGTGAGAGAGAGAGACAGTGACCGCCCCCCCCCCCTCCGCATACCTTCCCCCCAGCCATGTCGGGCCAAGGCGCCTTGTCGCGATATGGGGAGAGGCCACGCGTGTGCAAAGCGGGGCGGTAAGGGGGGGCGGGGGGGGGGTTGTGTGTTGTCACGAGCGTGCACGAGCATCTCACACATGCGGGGCAGGGGGCACAAGAGGGGACTCGAGTGTCCGGGAGGAGAGCCCACCCCCCACAACCCCCCCCCAAAAAAACAAAAAGGGGGGGGGGGACCCAGGAGTCCGGGGGGGGGGAGGGGATAAAGTGCCAGCCCCCCCCCCCCCTCCTCCCGCCCTCAATCGCGATCGCATCCCTGGTCCTACCCCCCCCACCCCATCCCCCGGTGTCGCCTTCCCCCCCCCTCCCGCTGTCCCCCTCCCCGTTCCCCCCCCCTTTCCCGCCGCGGTTCCGGTTCTGATCCCGGTACCTGGGGGGGGGTCCGGGCCCCTCGCCGGTGGGGGCGATGCCGAAGGCTCCCGGGGGGGTTCCCGGTGCCGGTACCGGGAGGGGGGGGGAGGTTCTAGGGGGATGTGGGGGGTGGTCCCGGGGGCAGTGTAGGGGCCGGGAGGGGCCGGTACCGGGGCCGGTGCCGCGGTCAGGGCGAGCGGTGCGGAACGGAACGGATCGGATCGGATCGGATCGGAACGGAACGGAACGGCCCCGCCCGGCGCTGAGCGCGGCCCCGCCCCGCCCGCCCCGCCCCGGGACCGGGGACAGCGGGGACGGAGGGAACAGCGGCACCGGGACCACCGGGACCACCGGAACCACCGACACTGGGACCCCCGGGAACACTGAGACCACCGGCACCGGAACCACCGGGATCATCGGCACTGGGCCCCCCGGAAACACTGGTACCGGGACCACCGGGAATAGGGGGGGACTATCGGCACCGGGACCTCCGGAACCACTGGAACCGCTGGCAATGGCACCCCCGGGTCTGGGTCCCCCGAGAACTCCCAACCGGAACCAGCGGGACCCCCGGAGCCGGGACCACGGGGACGATCAGGACCAATTGGATCATCGGGACCACCAGCGGGAACATCAGCATCATCCCTGGGACCATTGGGAGCACCGGTACCGGGACTCCCGGGAACACCGGACCCAATGGGATCCCTGCTGGGAAGACCCCAGGAGCGGCACCGGGATCCTCGGGACCAGGATCGGGACCCCCATACCGGCACTGTGACCCCTATACTGGCACCAGGACCCCCCCGGACCGGGACTGGGACCCCCCCGAAGCCCTGGGACTTCCCGGACCGGGACCCGAATCCCACTGGGACCTCCCCAGTACCGGGACTGGGCCCACAAACGGCCCCAGCACCACGGGGGAAGCTCAGTGCAGTCCCAGTGCTTCCAGTAAGGGAGTCATTCTGTCCCCGTTGCTCCCAGTATGGGGTTCCTTGTCCCCAGAGCTCCCAGGCTGCCGCCCAGTGCTCCCAGTATGGGGGTCCCTGACCCCAGTGTTCCCCATCTGACTGTCCCTCTGTCCCCAGTGGTGGCAATCCAGGTGTCCCTATCCCACATGCTCCCAGTCTGTCCCCAGTGCTCCCAGTTTGGGTCTCCCTGTCCAACTGCTCCCAGTCCAGGTCTGCTGCTGTCCCCAGTGATCTCAGTACGGGTGTCCCTTTGTCCCCACTGCTCCCAGTCCAGGTGTCCCCCTGTCCTCAGCGCTCCCAGTCTGCTCCCAGTACAAGTGCCCATCCCAGTCTGACCATTATGACTGGTGGTTTGTCCCCATGTCCCCATGTCCTCTCTGTCTCCATGGCTCCCCTGTCCCTCTGTCCCATCACACCACTGTCCCCATCTCCCCAGGGTCCCTGTCACACCCTCCTGTCCCAACCACTTGTCCCCACTGTCCCCCTGCCCAGTGACCCCCAAATGTCCCTGCCCAGTCCCTCTGTCCCCATCCAAGGCCCCCTGGTCACCCCTGTCCCACACTGTCCCCATTGTTTCCCACACTGTCCATCCCTGATCCATCTTGTCTGTCCCCTCTGTCCCCCCCATTGTCCCCTCTCCCTGTCCCCTCTGTCCCCCCCATTGTCCCCTCTCCCTGTCCCCTCTGTCCCCCCCATTGTCCCCTCTCCCTGTCCCCTCTGTCCCCCCCATCGTCCCCTCTCCCTGTCCCCTCTGTCCCCCCCATTGTCCCCTCTCCCTGTCCCTTCTGTCCCCCCATTGTCCCCTCTCCCTGTCCCCACTGTCCCCTCCCCATTGTCCCCTCAGTGCCCCCCACTGTCCCCTCTCCCTGTCCCCACTGTCCCCCTCCCCATTGTCCCCTCAGTGCCCCCCATTGTCCCCTCTCCCTGTCCCCTCTGTCCCCCCCCATTGTCCCCTCTCCCTGTCCCTCTGTCCCCCCACTGTCCCCTCTCCCTGTCCCCTCTGTCCCCAGGCATTGTCTCCTCCCTGTCCCTCTGTCCCCCCCATTGTCCCCTCTCCCTGTCCCTTCTGTCCCCCCCATTGTCCCCTCTCCCTGTCCCCACTGTCCCCCCCATCCTCCCATCTCCCCCCCCGTTATTCCCGCCCCCTCCTCTCATCACGTGACCCTCCCTCCTCTCCAGGGGCTGATGGGAAATGTAGTCCGGGGGTTGGGGGTCGCGGGGGGGGGGATGCTGGATGGGGGGGGGGGGGTTTCGGTGCCTCTTTCTCGCAGTCCCACTCCGCGCCCCCCCCGTTCCCCCCGTGGGACTACATTTCCCATCACCTCCCGCGCCGCCTCTCCTTTCCCATCAACCCCTGTGGCCGCGTCTCCAGCACAGCGCCCCCTGGCGGCCCGGCGGTCAGAGACGGGAGCGCGGCGGGGATGAGCGAGGAGGGGGCGGGCGGAGGGGTCAGGAGGAGCGGCGGCTTCCCCAGGTACCGGACCCCCCACACACCCCCTCGGCTTTCCAACCGCGATCAAATCCCTTCAGGAATCACCCCGGGAGAATCCCCCACCCTCGGGAGACAGCGAACTCCCCGTCCGAACCCCGACGTAGCCTCCGCAAAGCGGGAAGGGGGGGGTGAGGCCTACACGGGGCCTGCTCCGCGGGCCCTTGGGGGGACGGGCACAGAGGTGGGGGGGTCCCTGAAGGGGTGTGTGTGTGGGGGGTTGTTCCGTAGGGGGTGTGACTGTGTCACCCGTGTCCCTGTGTCACCCTCTGTCCCCCCACCTGTACCCTCTGCCCCCCCGCAGGGCCGGTGACAGCCTTGTCCCCCGTGTCCCCCCTGTCCTGAGGTGCTGCCACCCCTCTGCCCTCACCTCCTCTGCTGCTCTGTCCCCTCCTGGCTCAGGTGGCAGCCCTGTCTGTCCCTGTGCCACTTGGTTGTGCCACTACCAACCCTCTGTCCTCTCCTGGGGGGGTTGGTGACAGCCCTGTCCCCAGCCTGGAGCAGATGCTGGCGGCCAACCCTGGCAAGACCCCCATCAGCCTCCTGCAGGAATATGGCACTCGCTTAGGGAAGACCCCGGGCTACGACCTCCTGAAGGCTGAGGGACAAGCCCACCAACCCAATTTCACCTTCCGGGTCACCGTTGGGGACATCAGCTGCACTGGTGGGTCCCCACTCCCCCAAAATGGGACAGGACCTCAGCAGGTTGGGACAACCTGAAGGTGACCTGAGCTGGGTGGGGAGCTGGGGATTGACCCCCAAAAAGGGGGGTGGGTGGGGGGAAGGAGGGCACTTGGGAGCCCAAAAATGGGGGTGCTGGGAGGGGGATCATCTGGGATCCTGATCTTTGGGACCCCTCAAAAATGGGGGCTGGGGGGGAGGTTCTCTGGGATCCCTAAAAAGGAGGTCCCTGGGGCAGGGGGTCCTGAGCTTTGGGATGCTTGGGATCCCCAAAAAGGGGGTGCTGGGGGGATCCCTTTGGATCCTGCTCTTTGGGATACTTGGGAGCCCCAGAAATTGGGTGCTGGGGGGGGGTGGGGGGATCACCAGGGTGCCTGGGATCGTTAGGGGTCCCTTGGGACCCCCAAACTGAGTCCTCTCTCAGCCCAGCCTGGGGACCACGAGGGGGGGATCCCTAGGGGGGGGGGTCTCAACCCCTGTGTGTCCCCCCCCACCCCCCCAGGACAGGGCCCCAGCAAGAAGGCAGCAAAGCACAAAGCAGCTGAGGTGGCCCTGAAGCTGCTGAAGGGGGGGGACATGCTGGAGCCCACCACCCCCCAGGACCCCCGGTAAGGGCTGGGGGGGGGTGCTGGGAGGGGTCCCCAACATCTTGGGGGGTCAGGGTGTAGCACAGGAAAGGGTTAAAAGGAGCTGGGGGGGGCTGGGGGTGCCCAATGGGGGGTTAAGGAACCCCAGGGGGGGGTTGAGGGACCCCAGGGGGGGTTTGAAGGATGCCAAGGGGGGGTGAGGGTCCCCAGGGGGGGTTTGAAGGACCCTAAGGGGGGGTGAAGGACCCCAGGGGGGTGTTGAGGGGCCCCAGGGGGGGTTTGAAGGACCCCAAGGGGGGGTGAGGGACCCCAGGGGGGGTTGAGGGACCCCAGGGGGGTGTTGAGGGACCCCAAGGGGGGGTTGAGGGACCCCGGGGGGGGGTTGAGGGTCCCCAGGGGGGGTTTGAAGGACCCCAAGGGGGGGGTGAGGGACCCCAAGGGGGGGCGAGGGTCCCCAGGGCGGGTGAGGGGCCCCAGGGCGGGTGAGGGGCCCCAGGGGGGATTTGAAGGACCCCAAGGGGGGGGTGAGGGTCTCCAGGGGGGGTTGAGGGACCCCAGGGGGGGTTTGAAGAAGCCCAAGGGGGGGTGAGGGACCCCAGGGGGGAGTTGAGGGACCCCAGGGGGGTTTGAAGGACCGCAAGGGGGGGTTGAGGGACCCCAGGGGGGGTTGAGGGACCCCAGGATGGGTCTGGGGGGGGGGGGGGGTGTGTGTTTAAGTGCTGGGAGTCCCAGGGGGCTGGGGGGTCCCAAGGGGATTTGGGTGCCCTCTTTGTTTTGGGTTTTTTTTTTCTGGGGGGGGGTTGGGGTGCCCAGGTTTGAGGGTTCTGTGGTGATTTGTTGTTTTTTTGGGGGGAGGGGGGGTTAACCTCTCCTCTTCCCTCCCCCCCCCAGCTCCTCATTGCCCCCTGAGCCCCCCACTGAGCTCTGCCCCACAGCAGCCCCCTCAGCACCCACTGGGGCCCCCCCCTCACCCAGGTAATGTGGGTAGGGAGGCACCCAGGGGGAGGGATGAGGTTTGGGGGGGGGCACGAATCCCACCCCCCCAAACCCCCCCAATCCAGGGGGCACAGGGATGGGTGGGGAGGGGGGGATCAGAGCTGTGCCCCCCCCCCTCATCTCACTGTGTCTGTGTTTCCCCCACCCAGGGGGACTCCCCTGGAGATGAAGACCCCCATGTCCCCCCCACAGGCTGAGTGCAACCCCGTGGGGGCTCTGCAGGTGGGTGACAAATGGGGACACCTCTGTGACCCCCCCCCTCCAAAGCTGGGGGGGCTGTCCTGGGGGAGGGGGGGGGCACACGAGCCAGGTTTGGGGACACAACGAATGGTGACACTTCTGGGGGAGGCAGTTTTGTGTGGGTTTTTTTTTTTTTTTTGGGGGGGTGGAGAGGGGCTTTAGGGGTGGGCTGGGTGGTTCTGCTCATTTTGGGGAGAGTTCTCCCTGTTTTGGGGACAGTGAAACCATTTTGGGGACACTTCTCCCCTCTTTGGAGACATCTGTCCTCGTTTGGAGGATTCTGGCCTCGTTTTGGGGACACTCACCCCATTCTGGGGACAGTTCTCCCTATTTGAAGCACCATGGATCCATTCTGGGGACAGTTCCCTCCATTTTGGGGCCTTTTCTCCCTATTAGGTCCCCAGTGGATCCATTTTGGGGCCGATTCTCCCCATTTTGGGGCCGATTCTCCCTACTCGAGGCACCACACATTCATTTTGGGGCCGTTTCTACCCATTTTGCAGCTGCTTCTCCCCATCTTGGGGCCAGCTCTCCCTCTCAGGGCCTCAGTGGATCCATTTTGGGGACAGTTCCCTCTATTTTGGGGCCTGTTCTCCCTATTAGGTCCCCAGTGGATCCATTTTGGGGCCGATTCTCCCTACTTGAGGCACCGTGCATCCATTTTGGGGCCGTTTCTCCCCATTTTGCAACCACTTCTCCCCATTTTGGGGGCAGTTCTCCCTCTCCGGGCCACAGTGGATCCATTCTGGGGACAGTTCCCTCCATTTTGGGGCCTGTTCTCCCTATTAGGTCCCCAGTGGATCCATTTTGGGGCCGATTCTCCCCATATTGGGGCCGATTCTCCCTACTTGAGGCACCGCGCATCCATTTTGGTGCCGTTTCTACTCATTTTGCAACCACTTCTCCCCATTTTGGGGCCAGTTCTCCCTCTCCTGGCCACAGTGGATCCATTCTGGGGACAGTTCCTCCCATTTTGGGGCCTGTTCTCCCTATTAGGTCCCCAGTGGATCCATTTTGGGGCCGATTCTCCCCATATTGGGGCCGATTCTCCCTACTCGGGGCACCGCGCATCCATTTTGGGGCCGTTTCTCCCCATTTTGCAACCACTTCTCCCCATTTTGGGGCCAGTTCTCCCTCTCCGGGCCACAGTGGATCCATTCTGGGGACAGTTCCTCCCATTTTGGGGCCTGTTCTCCCTATTAGGTCCCCAGTGGATCCATTTTGGGGCCGATTCTGCCTACTCGGGGCACCGCGCATCCATTTTGGGGCCGTTTCTCCCCATTTTGCAGCTGCTTCTCCCCATCTTGGGGCCAGCTCTCCCTCTCAGAGCCTCAGCAGATCCATTTTGGGGCCACTTCCCCCCATTTTGGGTCCCCTTTCTCCCTCCCCAGGAGCTGGTGGTGCAGAAGGGCTGGCGTCTCCCCGAGTACACCGTGACGCAGGAGTCGGGCCCGGCGCACCGCAAGGAGTTCACCATGACCTGCAGGGTGGAACGTTTCCTGGAGATAGGTGTGGGTACAAACCCCCCCCCCAAAAAAAAAAACCCCAACCCCACAACCTCCTAAACCCCTCCCTGCCACATCCCTGTGTGTGTCTGTGTCCCCCCCTTCTCCTCCCAGGCAGTGGCACCTCCAAGAAGTTGGCGAAACGCAACGCAGCAGCCAAAATGCTGCTGAGGATCCACAACGTCCCCGTGGAGCCCCGGGAGGGCAGCGAGGCTGAGGCAGAGGAGGATCAGTTCTCCATGGTAACCACGGGGGAAAAGGGGGGGGGGGGACATGGGGGGACACGGGGACACATGGGGACACAGGCACACAATCACCCCTGGGGCTGGCAGGCACCCTGAGGGCACCCCGGGGGGGTTAATGGGGGACATGGGCACCTTGGGGGGGACATAAGCACCCTGGGGGAGGGATGTGGGCACCCTAAAGTTACCCCAGGGGTGATGGGGGACAGGGGGTACCACCTCTGGTTGGTCCCTGACCCCCCCTTTGTCCCTCCAGGCAGGTCCCCAGGACTGGCAGGCACCCTGAGGGCACCCCGGGGGGGGTTAAAGGGGGACGTGGGCACTTGGGGGGGAAATAAGGGGGACACAGGCACCCTGGGGCACCCTAAAGTCACCCTGGGGGGTGATGGGGGACAGGGGGTACCACCTCTGGTTGGTCCCTGACCCTCCTTTGTCCCTCCAGGCAGGTCCCCAGGACTGGCAGGCACCCTGAGGGCACCCCGGGGGGGTTAATGGGGGATGTGGGCACCTTGGGGGGGACACAAGCACTCTGGGGGGGGGATGTGGGCACCCTAAAGTCACCCTGGGAGTGATGGGGGACAGGGGGTACCACCTCTGGTTGGTCCCTGACCCCCTCTTTGTCCTTCCAGGCAGGTCCCCGGCTGGAAGGACTGCGGGGCCGGCCCCCCCCGGGCTGTACTTGGGATTCTCTGCGGAATTCGGTAGGGCAGAAACTTTTGGAGCTTCGGAACCGCCCCTTGGGCCCGCCCGGAACCGGAGCCTGCGCCCTCCTGCAGGAGCTCTCGGAGGAGCAGAGCTTTGCCATCAGTTACCTCGACATCGGTCAGTGCCCCCCCCACACCCCCCTCCCGCACCCACAGGGACCCCCGGGGCTTGGGCACTGCGGGGAGGGGGTTTGGGGGTGGCAGGGGTTTGTACCCCCCCTCTCTAAGCACCCCTGGGTGCCCCACCAGTGCTTGTTGAGGTGTTATAGGGGGGTGGGAGGTGACAGAGACTTACCCCCTGCTCCCCCCTGTCCCCTTGTCCCCCTGTCCCCATCTCCCCCCCCCCAATTCTGGGTGCCCCCCCAGTGCTTGTTATAGGGTGTGGGAGGTGACAGTGACTTACCCCCCTGCCCCCCCTGTCCTCTTGTCCCTCTGTCCCCCATCCCCTTGTCCCCCTGTCCCTATCCCCCCCTCCTCTGAGCACCCCTGGGTGCCCCCCCAGTGCTTGTTATAGGGGGGTGGGAGGTGACAGTGACTTACCCCCTGCCCCCCCCCTGTCCCTTGTCCCCTTGTCCCCATCTCCCCCCCCCCCCCAATTCTGGGTGCCCCCCAAGTGCTTGTTATAGGGGGGTGGGAGGTGACAGTGACTTACTCCCCTGCCACCCCTGGCCTCTTGTCCCCCTGTCCCCATCTCCCCCCTGCCCCCCAACTCTGAGCACCCCTGGGTGCCCCCCCCAGTGCTTGTTGAGGTGTTAAAGGGGGTGGGAGGTGACAGTGACTTACCCCCCTGCCCCCCCATCCCTTGTCCCCCTGTCCCCATCTCCCCCCTCCCCCAACTCTGAGCACCCCGAGCTGCCCCCCCAGGCCTTGTGGGGTGTCAGTGGTGGGTCGGGGGGTGTGTGTGTGACATTTCCCTGTCCTTCTGTGTGTGTCCCCCCCCCTCCAGATGCCCTGAGCCTCAGTGGGCTGCACCAGTGCCTGGTGGAACTCTCCACCCAACCCGCTGCCGTCTGCCACGGCGCCGCCCCCTCCCGCGATGGGGCCCGGGCCCAGGCTGCCCGCAACGCCCTGCAGTACCTGCGGATCATGGCAGGGGGCAAGTGAGACCCCCACACCCCCCCCCCAAAAGAAAAACAAAACGACCCCTTCCCCCCTCATGGACACTCCCACCCATCCCAGGCTGGAGTGGGTGCATTGATGGACACCCAGAGACCACCCCCCCCTCCCCATCAGCACCCAGACCCCCGCCCAGTGGACATTGAGACCCCCCACCACCACCACCACCCATGGGCAGAACCTTCCCCCCCCCTACAGACAGACACCCCCCCCATGGACAGACCCCCCCCCCCCTATGGACAGATACCCTTCCCCCATGGACAGACACCCCTCCATGGACAGAACCCCCCCCTACAGACAGATACCCCTCCCATGGACAGACACCCCCCCATGGACAGAACCCTCCCCACCCCCCCATAAACACTCCCACCCACCCACAGAGGAACCCACCCAAGATTGGGATGGGGGTGGTGGTCACATTCATGGACGCCCCCCCCCAAAAAAAAAACAACCCCAGGCTGGAGTGGGTGCATTGATGGACACCCAGAGACCACCTCCCCCCCCCATCAGCACCCAGACCCCCCCCCCCCAGTGGAGATGGAGACCCCCCCCACCACCACCCATGGGCAGAACCTTCCCCCTCTATGGACAGACACCCACCCCCCCCCATGGACAGATACCCCCCCCCCATGGACAGATACCCCCCATGGGCAGGACCCCCCCTACAGACAGATACCCCCCCATGGGCAGAACTCCCCCCATGGACAGACACCCCCCCATGGACAGAACCCCCCCTGGACAGACACACACCTCCCCCCCATGGACAGACACCCCCCCCCCCATGGACAGATACCCCCCCATGGGCAGAACTCCCCCCATAGACAGACCCCTCCCCCTCCCATGGACAGACACCCCCTCCCATGGACAGACCCCCCCCCCATGGACACTCCCACCCACCCACAGAGGAACCCACCCAAGATTGGGATGGGGGTGGTGATCACATTCATGGACCAACCCCCCCCAAGGACATAACCACCTCCCCCCGGCAGCTGCAGACAGACAGACGGACACTTTCCCCCCCTGCCCCCCCCTCAGGAAAAACCAGGAGAGACCTCAGGGCTTGGGGACCCCCCGGGGGGGTGAGGAGGGTCCCCAGGTACCACCCACCCCCCAGAATAAAGCTGGGGAGGGTTGGAAACTCCTGGTGTGATGTGGGGTTGGTTTTTTTGGGGGTGGGTTGGTGTTGGGTTTTTGTTTCTTTTTTTTTTTTGGGGGGGGGGAGTTGAGGGGAGGAATTGGCAGAATTTTTTTGGGGGGGTTGGAATCGGTGTCAGATTTTTTGGGGGGGTGTTGGGGAAGGAGTTACAGGTTTATTGGGGGGGGGGGGGGGAGTTGTGATCGGGGTTTGTTTTTTTTTTGGAGAAGGGAGAATTAGGGGGGGGGATGTCAGGGAGGGGAGGGGGTCCCCAGGGGACAAAACCACAACGAGCAGCCCGGGGGGGGGCCGGGGAGGGGGAAGGGAGCAGTTTATTTGGGGCAGGGGGACAGGGGGGGGGACTTCAGCGGCGGCGACCAAAGCGCTGTGGGGTTGCCATGGTCCAGAAGGGGGGGGCAGGGGGGTCCCAACTGCGGGGGCTGAGCCGGGACCCCCCCCCCCCAAACCTGAGGTGGGGACAAAGTAACAGCGGTGAGACAAACCCCCCCCCCCGACAAGAGGGACAGGGATGGGGATGGAGGGGGGGGGACAGGGACAGAAGGGGACAGATGGGATGGACTGAGGGACAAAGAGGGGACAGGGACAGACAGACAGCAATGGGGACAGAGGGACACAGAAAGGGACATCCCCCACCCCAGCACGGGCCAGGCCACCCGCTTGTCCCCTCTGGGTGTCCCCAAAGTTCTTCCCCACCCTTTGTGACCCCCCCTGGTGTCCCCAAGCCCCCCCGACCCCGCTCACCTCTGGGGCTGCAGAAGGGACCTCAGGAGCCGCTCCAGGGCAGCAGCGGGGGGGGGAGGGACAGCAGCGACCTGTGAAGGGGTGACCCAAGGGGGGGGGGGGTGTCACGGCAGCCCCAAGTCGAGCGGTGCCCCCCCCCTTTCCCCCAAACCCCAATTCCCCTCCCCTCAGGAAGGGTCCATCCTGCTCTGTCCCCCCAAAACCCCGACGGGGAGGCCCGGGGCTCACCAGGCCGGGGTCGGGGTCGGGGTCGAGGGTCCCGGGGCAGCAGCGAGAGGGGTTCAGGACCCCCCCCAAAAGCAGCAGCACCAGCAGCAGCAGTCGCCCCCCCGCCATCGCCCTCCAGCACCGGTCCCATCACCGCCACCGCTGTCGCCTCTTTATAGGGGGAGGAAGGCGGGGGGGGGGGGTCCCGGGGGGGTGGGCTCCATCCCGCCCCCGCCGCTCATTAAATCCATTAAACGGCGACAGCCGCCCCCGGGGGGACGGACGGCAGATGGACGGGGTGGGGGGGCCCAGAACATCCCCCCCCCTCCCCAAATCCCCCCAGGACCCTCAACACTCGGACAGGCAGAGCGAGAGCCCCTCCCTTCCCTGGACCTCCCCCACGCGTGACAGGGACCCTTCCCTTGCCCCCCCTCCGAAATTGGGACCTCTCCTGTCCCCCCCGGGCCCCCCCCATTTGCGGGACCCCTCCCCTGTCCCCCCCACCTTGGCCTCTGCTCGTTGTCGCCACCCGGTGTCCGCCTTGCGCTCCTGCAGCCCCGACGGGGCGGCTCCGGCTCCTTCAGCCCCAAAAGCGGCTGAAATGGCCCCAAAATGCCCGTGGGTGCCCCCCCCTCCCCCCGCCACCCCACCTTAGCGGACTCACCCGATGTCTCCCGGGTGGGGGGGAGATCCCGGTGATGTCCCCAGGTCTGATGGTTGGACAGTGAGAACCCCGAGCAGACCTGATGGCCGGTGTCACCCAGGTGACTGTCACCCCAGTGTCACGCCCCCCCCCCCTCACCCCACCCGTGTCCCCCACCCCACCCGTGTCCCCTGTCAGATCTGATGGCCAAAGAGTTTCACCCAGGTGGGTGACAACCCTGGGTGTAGGTGACACCCCCCCGGGATCCCCAAGCAGACCCTGACACCCCAGCTGCTGGCTGAGGGTTGTCACAGCCACCCCACGTGTGTGTGTGTCCCCAACCACAGAGGTGTGTCCCCCCCCCAAAGCGTGTCCCTGGCACAGCTGACCCCCACCTTGTCCCCAACTGTCCCCCTTGCCCCCCCCCCCAAGCAGAGGGCAGCAGCCACCACCTCCTGGGTAAGAGTTTAATGTGATACCTGCAGCATAAATAAAAGGCACGTAACATGTTTGGTACCGGGGGGGGGGACACACTGGGCCATGTCCCCCCCCCCTGTGTGTCCCCCCCATTGTCCCCAGGCCCCCGGGGGGGAGGGGGCTGTGAGGTCCCGCTCACAGGAGCCCGGGGGGGAGCAAGGGGGGATCCTGGGGAGGGGGTGTGTGGGGGGGGGGAGGGCACAAAAAAAGGGGTGGGGGTGTTACAGCTGGGGGGGGGTGGATACATGGAGCTATAATCTGTAAATATAGATAATATTTTATATACTGCACCCACACACACGACACCCCCCCCCCCCCCCCCCCCGAGGGTTTTTGGTTTTTTTTTTGAGGGGGGGGGTTTGGGTTTCTTGGCTTCTTTCATGATTGATCAACGCTTGATGGGGGGGACGGACAGGACCCTCCTCCTGCATCCCCCCAAAGGTGTTGTTGTCTCCTCCTGGGTTGGTTTTGAGGGGGGGCAAAGCACTGCTTGGGGTGGTTTTGGGGGGGGGGGGGGGAGGATGTGGGACAGTGGTGGTGAAGCAGCACCAAAGCTTTTGGGGGGAAATGAAGAGAAAAACAGGGCCATGAGGTCCAAAATGACCAAAAATGAGCAGTTTTCCAGCTGAGCCACCAAAATTGGGACCCTCCTGGGCTGGTTTTGCACTGCTGGCAGAGAAGCAGCAAAGTTGGAAGCAGGGGGGGTGGGGTGGGAAGTGATGAGAAACTGGGCCACGAGGTCAAAAATGACCAAAAATGAGCAATTTTCCAGCTGGGCCATCAAAATTTGGAAGCAAGGAGCCAGTTTTCTTTGGGGGGGGGGGGGGAAGGTAACACCAATCCCTTCCCAAGACCCTTCCTGATCCCACGGGATCTGGAGGCTGCTGGGATGTTGCTGGCTGGGGACAGTGACCCCTCACAAAGCAATCTTGTCACCTGGGAGGTGACAGCCACCCAGCACTGGGACATTTGTCTCCTCCCAAGGTTTCCAGCCAGCTCAGCATCAGGATGGACCTCACCCTAAGTGACATTTATGGCTTGGGACATCCATCCATGGGATGAAACCTTCTCCAAAACCTTGCCCTGGGGGAGACACCAAACATGGGGAAGGTTCAACCCTGTCTATTAAAAACAAAAATGAGAGTAAAATAATGAAAGTTTTGTTCCCTGATTATTTTATGGTGGTTTGGAGCTTGATGGGCACGGGGTTGGGGTCGAGGTGTTTTCTGAAGGCACTGAGGAGATGGGATGGAGATGGTGGAGGGATAAGGAGCAAAGAATGAGGATGAAAGGGGGGGTGGCTCCCCGTTTGTCACCAACCTTCAGGGACAGGGAAATTGGGGCAGGAATGTCCAACTTTGATGGTTGGACTTGATAAGTGGGAGTTGGATCTGATGATCTTGATGGACAGGACAACCTTCAAGGTCCTTTCAAACCACGATTCTCTGGGGCCACGGGCAGGCTGGGTGACACCAGCACACAGAATTGGGTCATTTTTAGGAAAAATGAGATGGGGGGGGGAAGCAGTTGGTTGGATGCTGATCCCCTTCAGTCCTGGAGTCACTCCCACCTCCCTCCATCCATCCCCAGGAGCTCTTTGGTTCTGGTGCCTCCAGGAGAAGGGAAGAGCTGGGGGGGATGCAGTAGCTGCAAGAGGGGAAGCAAAGGCAGGGCTGGATCTTCTACCTCCTGCAAAAACCCTCTCAGATCAAAATTTAAAGGTTCTGACCCACTGCTGGAAGTCTGAAACCCCCTTTTTTTTTTTTGTCCAGCTTGTGTGGAGCTGCTAAACCTCCCCTCGTGTCCTCAAGGTTGGAGAAACACAGCCAGGAGAGCAAGAGCTGAGCCCTCAGCCTGGGCAGAAATGGTTTTCCAGGAGGAAAATGTGGGTTTAGGGGGGGGTTGGGGGTGATGAACCCCCAGTGCAACCTGCCAAGGCCAGAGGGGAACCCTCAAGCCTTTGAGATGAGCAAGGAGAAAGTGGGAGAGCAGCAGCAGGGGGAGAAAAACCCAGCCCAAAAGTGGAGGAAAAGCTGAAAGAAAAAGGGAGGGGAGGAGAAGATGGAGGCCCTGGATTCAAAGAAACCAAAGTGCTGAACTTCCCCGTCCATCCCGGGCTCTCGGTGTCTTGCTCCAACTTGACTTTGGGTTTTTTTTGATGTCCCTGGAAACCTTCTTGAGTCTGGCAAAGCCAAACTGAAGCCAAATTTGACCCAACTTGGCTCCAAAAGTGGCGAGTGCAACCTGAGGTGGGCAAGGAGGGACCTCCCGAGGAAGACCAAGGGGTTGCTGCAGCTCCGTGGAGTTGGCTGAGGTGTCTTCCAAGAGCTTGGATGGGCAAAGGTCCCCTCCCTGCCTCCCTTCACTTGCCCAGGGCTAGTGGCAACCTTGGGAAGGCCACACGCACCCCATGAGGCAGCAGACTCCATTCCAAGTGTCCTTCCAGATGTTTTTGTTTTGTTTTTTTTTCACCCACCCAACAAAAACTGGAAGCTCTGGGAATCCTTGGCTGGCTCTGCCTGGGATGCAATGGTTGCTCCACTGAGGGTGGAAAAACATCATGGAGGGGAAAAACCGAATGAAAAAAAGAAACACAACTTGGTTCTCCTTCCCCTTGGAACAGGCAACTGGTTCAGGATTTAAGGCCACTGTATTTCAGGTCATCGAGGTTCTGGGTAGAGGAGATCCTTGGAGATAAAGGGATTTGTTTCCTTGCAGGGTTGGGAGTACGTGGTGATTTCTGGGACTCCTGCTGGGATGGGGGTTGGGTTCCTGCACCTCCAGGAGCTTCGCACCGGTCCCAGAAGCTCAGCACCAAAATTCCTGTGAGGAAGACTCCGGGCAGAGTCCCAGAGATGGTACCTTCCCTCCAGCAACCACTGTGTGTCCCATCACCAGAGCAGCAGGGCCATGTTGGTGGCACTAGGAAGACATCTCTGGGGGTCCCCCATGCTCTTGTGTCCCCCTTCTCTCCACTGTTGGGCACCAACTGCAAGGATGCTCCCCCGGCCCCCCGATAATTTGTGGTTGGCACCTTGGGAGTCAACATGGGATGGGACCAACCTGGATCCCTTGGAGCTCTGAGCTTGAAGAGGCTCCTTGGGTGAAGGTGCAAGGTTGCAGGGAGCAGGAGCAGAGTGGGGAGCAGGTGCCTGGAAGCAACATGGCCATGACAAAGGTCTGGAGAGCACAACTCAACGTCCCAACCACCCAAGAGGTGGTTCCCTTTGTGGAGGAAAAGAAGGAGGTGGAGGGAATTTTGGAGGTGGGGGACTCAGAAGAGTGGAAGAGCCAAGGAGCACCCCCCCAAGCCTGGAAGTTTAGTGTTAATGGAAGTGCCACCTGCAAAGAACCTTCTGAGGAGCTTCTGGGTCTCAGGCTCGGTGCGTTGGGGGCCAACTATCAACTGGGGACAAGTTCTCCATGGGCAGAGTCCCCGTGGGGATGGCAGGGCACTGGGGTCTTCAGGGTGTGGGAAACACCATGGCTGCCCTCAACACACTTAGAAATCCCCCAAAAATCCAACAGAAAGCAAACAAACAAACAAACAAACAAAAAAAAGAAAGAAAAAGAAATAAAAATCCTTATGGGCCCCCAACTCTTCACAGGACTTGGTTAGGGTCAAGTTTGTGGTTCTGAGCTCTGGGTCACCAGGCTGGTGCCATCATCTGCCAGCAGACTGGGACTGTGGAGCCATGATGACGTGGGAAGGGACTGGCAGGCTGAGGTCTGTCCTTTGGGTGGCCATCTGGGTGAGCACCGAGGTGGCCACGGCTTCTGCTGCCGAGCGGACGCTGAGCCCGTTGGGGGAGGAGGTGGTGGTGGTGGTGGTGGGGAGGGAACTGTGCTGGATGACAGGAGCTGGGGAGCCTGTGGGCTCTGAGCTCTCCTTTGGGCTTTCTGCTTGACCAGAGAAGGAGATGGAAAGAGAAAAAAAAAACAAAACAAAGAAGAAACTGAAGTTAGAAAAGTTGGGGCAGGTTGTGCTGGGGAGAACAGGGTGGGAGATGGTTGGGGAGAAGATGGGGGGGTGATGGTTGGGGTGAAGGGGGGCAATTGGGTGGCTTCTGCCACCTAGGGCAGGACTTGGCCAAGGGGTTAATGAACACGTTGCCAGTGAGCCATGGGTTGGGTTAGAGGAACCTCAGGGATCAGCCCTACCCCTCATCCCATTACCCCAGGTGGTCTTTGAGGGACACCAAAGCTTCCACCCAAGCACCAGAAAGTGGACTTGTTACTGCAGATGCCAGCAGAACCCAGCAGAAGGGTTTTAGCCTGAGCTGAAGACTCCTTCCCTGGAGATTTCATCTGCTTAGAATCATCATGAAGGGTGGACAAGATCTCTAAGACCACTGAGCCCAACCATCAACTCAACACCACCACGGCCACCAAACCACATCCCTCAGCACCACCTCCATCTGGTTTTTTGGTAGGAAGGCCCAGGAAAAAACCACCACTCACCAAGATAGCCCTGGGTTTTCTTCTGTAGTGCAGTGACAGGGCAGTCCTTGTGAGCCAGCAGGAGCTGCTTCAGTTGAGCAACTTCATTCCTCAGTAATGTGACTTCATTCTGAGATGGCAAAACAAAACCAGGACATCTGCATCACTCAGGGTCCTGACAGCAGCCTCCAGCAAGGGCAGGAGGAGACTTGATGTGGGGACAAATGTCTAAGTGGAATTCTGTTGTCTGATTTGAATCCAGAATAGCAAACAAAGGCTCAGAGTTTGAGGAACTGAAGTCTGCAAGAGCTGGACTGCAGCAGCTGATAGAGCCATGGGATGGGAGCTGAAAGCTCACCCAGTGCCACCCCCTGTCATTGGGGACACCTCTTACCAGCCCAGGGGGCTCCAAGCCCTATCCCAACCTGGAGCCTTCAACACTGCCAGGGATGGGGCAGCCACAGCTTCTCTGGGCAAGGTACCTGAAGCACTGGGAGGTGCCCTAAGGTCTCCCCATTGCAGCCTTCTCAGAGCTGAGCTGCTCTCATCATCTCCATGGCTTCCTCTGAATTTGCTCCAAGAGCTCCCACATCCTTCCCATGTCGGGAAGGCTCCAGAACTGGACACTGGAAAACTCCAGTTCCAAATGTTACAAGGAAAAGAAATGCTTGGGGAAGAAGCAGAGAAGCAGCAACCCTGGACTGGGAGAAGAGCAATGCCCGGACCCGGTTCTGCGGGGACGGAGGAGACGTCTTTCTCTCTGGGGGGGATGGAGGAGGTGTCCACCTCTGGGCTCAAGCCAGCAGGGTTCCATACTCACGCTCAGCTGGATGTTCTGGGTCGTGAGCTCCTCAGCTTTCTTTTCCAAGGAGGAGACCCAGAGTTTGCGTTTCTGGCGGCAGCGGGAAGCGGCCGCTCGGTTCCGCTCCAGGAACCGCTGACGCCGCTCGTCCGGGTCCTCCTCCACCACCCGTCTGCGGCGCCCACCAGTGCTGGGGGTGGGCTGGGCAGGAGAGACCTGGAGAAGGGGTAGGTGTGGGGAGAGAAAGAAAGAAGGAAAGAAGGAAAGAAGGAAAGAAAGAAGGAAAGAAGGAAGGAAGGAAGGAAGGAAGGAAGGAAGGAAGGAAGGAAGGAAGGAAGGAAGGAAGGAAGGAAGGAAGGAAGGAAGGAAGGAAGGAAGGAAGGAAGGAAGGAAGGAAGGAAGGAAGGAAGGAAGGAAGGAAGGAAGGAAGGAAGGAAGGAAGGAAGAAAGGAAGAAAGGAAGAAAGGAAGAAAGGAAGAAAGGAAGAAAGGAAGAAAGGAAGAAAGGAAGAAAGGAAGAAAGGAAGAAAGGAAGAAAGGAAGAAAGAAAGAAAGAAAGAAAGAAAGAAAGAAAGAAAGAAAGAAAGAAAGAAAGAAAGAAAGAAAGAAAGAAAGAAAGAAAGAAAGAAAGAAAGAAAGAAAGAAAGAAAGAAAGAAAGAAAGAAAGAAAGAAAGAAAGAAAGAAAGAAAGAAAGAACAACAAAAAAAATTAAAAAAAAAAGCCCACAAGAGACCGAAAAAAAAAACCCAAAAAAAAGCAGCTTGGGCAGCAGGAGGAGGAAACAACAGCGAAGCAAAAAGGGTTGGGAGAGGGCAGAGAAAAGAGAGTTGGGTTTGGAGAGGTGTTTGGGGCAGTGAGTTGGGTTCCTGGTTGGACCTGATGGTGTTTTTTTCCAACCAGAAGGTGGCTGTGATTCTGGGACAAAGTTCCTTTCCAGGTGTTTTTTGCTGGCTCAAAGCCCCATCCAACCTGGGGCCTTCAACACCTCTGGGGATGGGGCAGAAAGAGCTTCTGGGGGCAACCTGGGCCAGGGGCTCCCCAGCCTCCCAGGGAGGACTTTCTCCCTCCCATTTCATAGAATCACAGAATCATAGAATGGGCTGGGTTGGAAGGGACCTCAGAGCTCATCAAGTCCAACCCTTGATCCACTCCCCCCGTGGTTCCCAGCCCATGGCACTCAGTGCCACATCCAGGCTCTTTGGAAAGATCTCCAGACACGGAGAATCCACTCCTTCCCTGGGCAGCCCATTCCAATGCCTGATCACCCTCTCCAGAAAGAAATTCTTTCTCATCTCCAACCTAAACCTCCCCTGGCACAACTTGAGACCCTGCCCTCTTGTCTTGCTGAGAGTTGCCTGGGAAAAGAGCCCAACCCCCCCCCGGCTCCAACCTCCTTTCAGGGAGTTGCAGAGAGTGATGAGGTCTCCCCTGAGCCTCCTCTTCTCCAGCCTCAACACCCCCAGCTCCCTCAGCCCTTCCTCACAGGAATTCTGCTGGATCCCTTCACCAGCCCAGTTGCCTGCTTTGGACCTGCTCCAGCACCTCAATCTCCTTCCTGAACTGAGGGGCCCAGAACTGGGCCCAGAACTCGAGGTGTTTCCTCTCCATCTCCCCTCTTGTAGCTGCAAACCCTTCCCCCTTGTCTCATCCCTTGTCCAAAGTCCCTTCCCAGCTTTCCTGGAGCCTCTGCAGGATCTGGGAGGTGCTCTAAGGTCTCCCTGGAGCCTTTTCTTCAGGCTCAACCCTCAACCCTCTCAGTAATCTGGGTTCCACCAACCCCATTTGACCTTTTAACTCCATTTGGGCCCAGTAACCCACTCGCAGGACCCAAATCACAGCTTTGGAGGGGGGCAATTGGCTTTGAAAATGAATTTTGGGTTTAATTTGCCCCGAATGCCTCCATCAGCTCCAGGAGGTGACTGGTACTGGGAGATCTTGCAATGTCACCCATTTCCCTGTTTTATTTGGGGAGAACAAAGGAAAAAGGGAGCAGTGAGGCTGCAATCACACTGCCAGGAGCAGGGGGAGCAGCTCTGCTCAGGTCCTGCCTGTCAGGCAGCATATGGAGATTAAATTTTTTGGAAACCTAGCTGAGGGGCTGGAGCAGGTGGCCATCCTAATGGCATCTGGGGAGCTGGCAGGAGCTGGTGGAGCTGACTGCCTGAGCAGAGAGTGTTTAACCCCCCTCATGGAGCAGGGAGAGGGAAATATTCTTGTTTGGAAGCTCCAAACAAGTGGCTGAACTTTACTGTGGGGTGGTCTGGGGGAGAAGCAGCATCTGAGTGTGGAAGCAGCACTGAAAAAAAACCAAACCCAAGCAACCCAAGGATTCTGATTTTTTTCTCTGAGGTTTTTTTCCCAAAAAGCCCAAAGGAGCAGACCTGTGGTTGAGCTGGGGAAGGGGCATCAGGGTGCTGGACCAGGATCTGGCTCTGCTCTGGCCGTGAGGTCACCATGGTGCTGGCTGAGCCCACCACCAGGTTGCTGCCGTTGAGTGAGGATGCTGCTGTCAAGGTGGCCTTCAGCCTCTGTGGGAGGAGAAAAGGAGATGTCAGGGGCTTTTTTCTCCTTGCTGCTGAGCCTTTCACCATCTCCTCAGTCATCCAAGGAACCAGGCTGCAGGAGAAGGGGCTCTTCAGGGCTTCCAGTCCAAGCAAAAGCCATCACCATCTGCTCTGCCCAACTCAGACAACTTCAGCCCAGGTGGACAACGTGTCCACCTCCCAAAACTGCAGCTGCCAACTGGCACGGAGCCACCATCCTGCTGGCAGGCTGGGCAGAAAGATCAAGGATGGAAGAGGCTGCAGAGCCCTTGAGAACCTGCAGAAGGACCCTCCTGGGATGGAGAAGGATCTACACATCATCAAGACTTCACCCTCAGGAGCTATGGCTGCCCCATCAGATGGAGCTTGGAGCAACCTGGGCTGTCCCTAACCCTAGGACCTTCAGCTGCTCCTCAGAAGTTCTCCAGCCTCTCCTCCATGTTCTCCTTGTGTTCCAGCCCCTTCCCCAGCTCCATGTCCCTTCTTTAGACATGACCCACCTGGATGCATCCCTGTGTATCCTGCCCAGGGTGATCCTGCTGTGGCAGGGGGGTTGGTCCTTTCCAACCTGACATGCTGTGATTCTCTTTGGATGGACACTTACCATTTTGGCTTCAGAGTGCACTGGAAGTCCTCCTGATGGTGAAATGGACCCACTGGTGTTAATGGGTGGCCCTGGAATCCCAGGAATGTTGGGCACCATGGACATGGGCCGAGCCAGCTGAAGAGAGGAAGCAAAGTAAGGGGTTTGGAAGCTGAGGAGCTCTCACCAGCACCATGCCAGCTCTGCAAGAATTCCCTGACCCAGCACATTCCTAAGCCCTGCACCCATCAGTCACCCCTGGTGTCACCCAAGGTCAGCAGCCACTCCTGTGGTGGCCACCAGGGCTGGTTGGGGATCACCCAGAAGTGAGGAGGAGGAGAAGAGTAGCACAAAATACTCCTTCCTCCTCTTCTGACCCTTCCTGGGGGACTTCTCCACACTAGAGGGTCCTCCACCTCCTACAAGTGCAAGGTGTTATCTGGACTGCATGAAATGCCTCCAGCTTCCAAAAAAATGAGACTTTGTCAGAATTTGGACCTAAATTGTGCCTCTTTAGCTCAGGAACCAAGCTTTGCTGTTCCCCTGAAATGTGGAGCCATTTCAGGCCTCTCCAGAAAGTCAGCAGTGCCCAGGAATCCTCTGAGTCTTTGTAGCAATGTTCTGTAGGTGTCACACTGCAACACAGAGACTTTTCTCCAAAGAGGAACAAAAACATCAACAGAATCCCTCAAAATCTGGCACCCTCAACACCTGGAGCCCAAGTTCTTGAAAAGCTGCAGGTTGCAGCATCCCCTCCAAACCCCTCTCAGCTTCTTCCTCCACCAAAGAGGGGAAAAAAACCACAGAACCTGTTGGGCTTTGATTTTCTTATTTCTTTTCTCCCAGTTTCTTGTTCTCCACTCCCTTGCTCTCCAAACACAAGTTGGGTTTCCAACAAGCAGGAAGGTCTCAAGATGTCTCCTTGCCTGACAGCTGCCTGTCTGCTTGGATGGCAATGTCCCTGCTTACCTGAGGCAGGAGACTGTGGTCCATTCCTCACCTAAAAACCCTAAAGATGTGTCCAGCAGGATTCACATGGCCTGCCTGCTTGGGCACTGAAGTGCTCAGAGGATGGAAACACCACCCCAGTGGGAAAAGCTGCAGGGTGAGGTCTGCACCACAGAAAATTTCTTTGGATGCAAAAAAAAACCCCAAGTCCCAGCTTGTAAGGCTGCCACTGAAAGAGCTCTGGCCAGGTTGGGGTGGTTTTCCTGGCCTGCAAAGACCAACATGTTCTCTGCAAGCTTGAATGGTTTCACTGGAGGTCTGCTGTTCCAAATGGAAGCAGCTAATCAGGGATCCTGCAGTGCCCATCCCTGCATCGATGGCAGGAGCCATCTGTCCAGGCAAAATTTTGGTTTTCTTCCAACCTTATTGCCCTCTGGTGTGATGGAGATGTTCTCACCACCTCACCAGAGTTGGCCTCCCTCCTTCTCCCCTCCTCTTCCAGCTTTCTCTTGCACAGAGGGGGAGGGATATTTTCATTCTGACAAAATGGGAAAAGTGTCTGGGTAGATTCAGTAATAAAATCCAGAGAGTTTCTCCCCCTCCTCTAGAAGTTGGAAGCTTCTCTTACCGAGATGACAGAAGGCATCTGCACGGGGGGGCCTGGGAGGACAGGCATGGTCTGGCCATTGGCAAGCTGCACGACGAGTGGAAGGGAACTTGTGGGAGACCTGGAGAAACAAGAGTTCATATTCTCCTGGATTATTTCCAGCCTGAAGATGAGAAGACTCCATGAACTCCTCAGTGCTGCCTCCCAGTCCCAGAAAGGCTGGAGAGGGGCTTCTCAGGAGTGTCAGGACAAAGGGAAATGGTTTTACAACTGAAGGAGAAGAGGTTTAGACTGGAGCTTAGGAAGAAATTCTTCAGTAGGAGGGTGGTGAGACTCTGGAACAGGCTGTCCAGAGAAGCTGTGGCTGTCCCATCCCTGGAAGTGTTGAAGGTCAGGTTGGATACGGCTTGGAGAACCTGGCCTGGTGGGAGGTGGCCCATAGTAGGGGGGTTGGAACTGGATGAGCTTTAAAGTCCTTTCCAACCCAAACCACTCTGTGATTCTATGATTCTATCTCAGAGGTGTTTTGTTGTTTTGTTTTGGTTTGGTTTTTTCCAACCAGGACAACGGTGATCTTGTGAAAAGCCAGAACTGCTCTGGTGGATGGGAAGAGGTAGGAAATGGTCCCTGTCAGGCAGGGCTGATCTCTCACTCAGCTGATGACAAGGCAGCAGGGAACCGAGTGGAGGCAGAGCCGAGCTGAGCAGAGCAGAGCAGAGCTGCTGCTGCAAGCCTGGCTCTGGGGGAGGGAGAAAAAAACATTTCCTGCTGCTGCTGCTGCTGCCTCTGAGGAGGAGAAAAGGGCTGGAGGAGGTTGGGCTGCTGGGAGGAAGCTGTGCTGGCACGGAGGAACAGCAGGGTGGGGAGAAGAAGGGGTGGGTGGTGGGTCAGAGGGGGTGCCAAGAACTCAGGCTGGAATTTTTAAGGGCTGCTCGGGGGAAGGTGAATGTTCCCCCCTCATCCCAACCCCTCCCCAGGGATGCTTGGAAAAGCTTAACATGACAAGGAGACTTCCAGCAAGGTCACAACCTCCCCACTCATCTCTGTCACCTTCATGACCCCACCACCTCCCCAGCCATGCTGGGACCCCCCACACCCTTCTTGGGCTCTCAGCCTTAGGAGGGTTCAACCCCCAGGGCAGATAAAATCACATTAAAGTCTAACTTGCCCCAGCTCTGATATTTTTGAGCCTCCAAGCATCAGGGGACTCAGTCCCAAAGAGCCCCGTGCCTGAGTTGGGTTCCAGAAGGATTCTCACTGCTCTTTGGAAAGTCCAGGACAATCACTTAACCCCTTTGTGTCTCAAGAGAGGATTTAAAAGAGTTGGGATTGATGGTATGAGAGGGTTAAAAGTGAAACCACACCCAAAAATATGAAAAAACCCAACCCCAACCTGGTTCTTCATGTAAGGAGCCAGCCCCAAAAAATTAGAATGGACCACAGGGAAAATGAAACATCATGAGAGCAGAGGAGAGACATGAGAGTAAGGATGTGCCTCCTGAGGGCTCCCTGCAACGTTTCCTGCATCCTCCAGGCTTTATGGGAAGGGCTGGAGATTCCCAGCAGCATGGCAGCTCCTAAAGGGGGGGCAGCCAAGGTCCCAGATTGTTAAAAAGAGTCAAAAGCAAAAAAAAAAAGGAAGATCATTAGATCTGCTGCAAAAAATAACAAACAAACAACCCCAACCAGCTCCTGAGGCAGCAGCAGCCCATGAAGGAGGCCAGGAGGTTGCAGAAGAGGTCACACTTGAGAGGCAACAGCTGCCTGGAAAAAATCCCCAAGCCATTCAAGAACCAAACAATTTCCTAGCACTGGTTTAGCTGCAAAAGCAGCTTGGGGAAAGCCCCTGTCCAGGCTGTGCTCCAAGTCCCTGGGGATGGCATAAGTGCCTCTGGATGTCTCCCCCAACTCTGGACTTACCCCAGCTGTCTGTTGGAAGGGGGAGCCTGGGTGATGACAGAGGTTGGGGATGGCAGTGTGGGGTGCAGGGGGTCATAGCCCAGGTGGAGAGGCAAGGAGCCCGGCCGCACGATGGTGGGAGTAGGTGTAGAAATGATGACAGGCTTGGAGGTGAGCTCCTGGAAGGGAGCAACAGACAAAAGGAGACATGTTGGTATTTATTAGCTTCATAAGCACCTCCTTAAAAAGCAGTCTGGTGAAAATTAAGGCACTTTCAGCAAGGAAACAGGCACGGAGGGGAGTGACCTCCCCCAAAGCTGCACTGGGTTGGTGGGGAAGGGTCTGGAGAATTTGTGAGGAGCAGCTGAGGGCCCTGGGGGTGCTGATCCTGGAGCTGAGGAGGCTGAGGGGAGACCTTGTGGCTCTCTGCAACCCCCTGAGAGGAGGTTGGAGCCAGGGGGGGTCGGGCTCTGCTCCCAAGGAACAAGGGATGGGCCAAGAGGAACTTTTGGCCTCAAGTTGTGCCAGGGGAGGTTTAGGTTGGAGCTGGGGAACAATTTCTCCCTGGAAAGAGTTGTCAGGGCCTGGCCCATGTTGAATCCCCACCTCTGGAGGGATCTCAAAGCCATGGAGATGGTGGGACAGGGGTTAGCACCTGACTTGGCATAGCTGGGTTAATGGTTGGACTGGATGCCCTTAAAGGTCTCTTCCAACCAGAACCATTCTGTGATTCTGTTTCAGCAAACAACCTTCTCTTTAAAATGAAGGGAACATCTCAAGCCCAAATCAGCTCTTGGGAGCCAAGTGGAGAAAAACTTATTCTGATCCAGAGAAGGAGAAACCAACATCTCCACGGGGCAGGGGAGAGGTGACCAACCTTCTCCTTGTTCTGTGGAGACCGTGGGTTGGATGCAGGGCTGTCTGGTGGTGAAGAGTCCACTTCCACTGGCTCTTCCTCCTTGATCTTGATGTCTGGAGTAGAGGGTAGGGACATGTCCAAGGCTCCAGCACTCTACAAGGAAAACCAGAAAGGACAATTAGCTTGGATGGTTTGGGAAACATCTCAGCTGCTCCCAAGAGGAAGAGCTATGGCGCGTTGAGCTCTTGCCAAATTATTCTTATTTATTTGGACTCCAGAACCACCTGAGAGCCCCAGGGGGAGAGTGGTGCCACCCCAGGCAGAGACAGAGCCTGGGAAAGAAGGTCTCTGCCACAGTTTGGTGGTTTCTCAGTAAAAAGACACAATTCTTGCCATGGGCCAAGGTGTTCTGGGGGGGTTGGGAGGTTTCTTTGACTCATAAAAGGTCTCTGCTGAGGAGAAGAGGTAACAAAGCCCAAGGCCAGTGAGTTCCAGGAGACACTTTCATTCACAGCAGAGCTGTAAAGCACTGGATAAATCAGCCTGGATTATCAAAAGCAAACAAGGAGCCATGCAAGTTATTAAAAGATCTACTGAGTGTCCCAGTAAAATAAAACCCAACCACTGGTCTGAACCTGGCAACTTGCCACCAACCCTGGGTCCCAGCACTGCCATGTTCTAAGCAGTTCAGGGACTTGCTGGGGACAGGAGAAAAGGGCAAGGTGACAGTGGGGGAAGAAGGGGACTTCATCTGAGTGGCTGCTGCTCCCCTCTCCCCAGAAGTAGGAAGAGAAAGTCTGGGAGAAGATCTGGGAGGTGTCCCTGCCCATGCAGGGGGATTGGAACTATATGATCTTTAGATCATGGAATGGTTTGGGTTGGAAGGGTCCTTAAAAACCATCAGAATGATTCACTAGATGATCTCCAAGGTGGCTGCCCCATCCCTGGAGGTGCTGAACTGGATGGGGCCTTGAAAACCCTGGTCTAGTGAGAGGTGTCCTTGCCCATCCAGAGGGGGTGGAACTCGATGATCTTTAAGGTCCCTTCCAACCCAGCCCATTCTATGATTTACCTGCCCTCTTCAGCAGAGATGTCAGGGTGGAAGAAGCACAAAGGAGAAGGGATTAACATGCAGCAGAAGTGCAAAGTACTTCAAAAGTGCCTCCAGGGAAAACCCCTGCTGTGCTGCTGGTTTTAATTAAGAGGCTGGTGTCCAGACCACCCTTGGAACTGGAGGACACACAAAAAAAACCTCACCCCACAACAGCAACCACTGGAGTGGATGAGGCCAAATTCTGAAGGGCAGCTTGGGCAAGGTCCGGGGAGTTACAAACCACCTGGACCAGGGGGGCAGTGCTTGCACAGAGGGGTTTTAGAGGAGGGCTGAAGCCTGAAAAGCCCTCTCAAGCTTCAGGCTGCTGGTGGAATTATTTAGACTGCAGTCACCCTAAAGGAAAACAAAAAAAAAAAAAGAAACCAGGAAAACACAGAGCAGCTGGAGGGGCTTTGCTGCAGCTACTCAGGAGCACAGCCCAGGAGATGGGTGGTCTTAAATATATATATATATATATATTTATATTTATATATGTATAAAAGGACTGGCTAGACTGCGGGCTGCCCAACCATTTCTATGTGTAACCACAACCCCAAAAATAAAACAAAAAACCCCCAAGCCCTCCCTTCTCCCAGGGCTCAGGGTGAGGAGGAGAACAAAAGGCAGAGAAAATTCAAGAGCATAAAACGCCCCAGCAAAGCCCCGCAGCATACCAATGAGAGCGATCAATTTCTGCTTTTAAAGAGCCCTGTTATGAGGGGAGGTGGTGGGGAAAAGGGGAGGGGGGGGAGCTTGGTGTGTGTGAAAGGCAGTTTTCAGTTTTAATTCTGAATTCCTTCGTTCCCCATCTTCTCGGGGAAAGATTTACGCGGCCGCGCTCCCGCAGTTTATTTCCGAGCAGCGCCGCTGACTGCCGGCGTCTGTCCCTCCATCCATCACCCTAGTAAATGTATCTGCCAGCCTAAGAGCCCAACACCCAGCTGCTGCTCCTCAGATCCTAGGAAAAAAGAAGGGGGGGGTTGGGGGGGAAAAGAGAGGGGGAGGAAAATCTCCTTCGTTAGCTGATGAGATCCCCCCCGTCCTTCAGCCCCGGAGTAGCCGGAATCGATGGGGTTTGTGGAGCAGGGAGGTTCTTTGTTTGGAAAAGCCTCCTCCAGCCATCCCTTCTCTCTCTGACCCCCCCCAAATGCTAAAGATGGGGCCCTTCCCTGCTTCCCCTACCTTAAAGGCAGCAGCAGGAAGGGGCCCGATGGAAAATAAAAAGGCTCTGGGGGAAACTTCTGGAGCGCTCCACCGAGTCCTGCTCTCTGCCCACAGCTCCTTCCCAAGGTGAAAGGGATTTTGGGGTGCTGCTTGCTGGTGTCTCCCCCCCATCCTTTTATTTTTTTGAAGTGAGAAGCCAAAGGAATAATAAAATCCACCTCGGATTGCAGGGCAGGCAGCCAAAATGACAACAAATTCAAGTCCCATATTCAACCCCAGACTGCATTTTGTTATCCTGCGACGTTGGTGCCTTTCATCCCAGCAGCACCAGCCCCTCTGCAGGGTTTTAGGGCCCCAACTTTTGCCTCTTGCCTTTTTCTCATCATCTTCTGCTGCTTTCTTGAACTCGTGCTCAAAGGAGCTGGCCAGCTCGTTGAAGAGTCCCACTTCTTCACAGTTCTTCAAAAACCGAGTCGGGGTCGGGGTCTGATCTGTTGGGGTTACACCACCAAGCACAGGTTAATGAGAAGCTGGTGAATCCATCTGAAGCATTTTGGGGACCCTCCAGCAAATGGGGTTACTGTTTTGGGGAAGCCTGGATGGTTTTCCTACCCCCTCCTCTCACTTTTGTGCCGTGTTTGCAAAGGGGAAAATAATTTCTCAGGGATTTGGTTTCTCCTCTAAATGCCATTTAAAAGAAACAACCATTTTGGTCAAATTTCTGCCTTTGGCTCATGTCCTGTCCCTCCCCCCACCCCAGGTTTTGCCTGTTCTCTGCTGAATTCCTGCTGCAAGGAAGGAAAAGAGCAGGGTTTGCTCTCCCTGAGCTTAAAATTTTGTGAGTGAGGAGAAGGGGAAGGGGCTGATGGGGACCAGGGGTGGACAGAGCCACTTCCTCCACTAAAGGCACATCCCAGGACAGCCAGCGACGTGGGAGTGCTGATAATTCCCAACCACTGTCCAAAGCAATCCCTCTGAGGCCCATTTTTCCACCGTATTAACACGTTGAGTCATGATCCCTCTGGCATCACCCAGGCTATAAAGCAAGGAAGAAATCTTGCAGTGAGCCCTGGGATTGATTTTTTATTTCCCCTGCGTGACGTTGGGTCAGGAGCCCAGGTCCAACCAGGAGCAGGTTACACCCCCCCAAAAAAACCCCAAAAATCACCTAGCAGAGAACTTGATGGCTTTGGATTGTTTTGGAAGCACAAAGGGGATCCCTGGGATGGCTTAGCCTCACCTCCTGCATCAAACCATTGGCTCTCTAGCACAGGTACTCCCTGTTGGAGCTGCAGGGGCTGTGGCAAACCATCCCAGTGGATTTCCAGGAATCTCCTGCAGCCTTTGGGAAGGCTGAAATCATCACCTTCTGGTGGCAGAACCAGGCTGCGTTTCCCAGCTGCCTCCCAAGCCCTACCTCTTGGTTTTTTGTCAAGAAAGCAAGCACCTTCCTGCCAGCACACTCAAACCTCTCTCCATTTAAAGCAAGGAACTTTGTCAACTCCAGAGCTCAGCAGGAGGTTGTTTTTCTGGGGCTTTAACACCTCTGGGGCTCTTTCTCCCTGTTTTGCAATGTCCTTCCCAGCCCTGCACACCCCAGGCAGAAGTTTTGCACCAACCTCTCTCGTCCTTTCCCCAACTTCTACCTCCAGGCAGCTTTTCCCCTCTGCAGTCTCACACTCCCCTACCCCAAGAAGTGCCCCATCCTCTTTTCCAACAGCCTCTTGCAGCCAACTAGAACCAGGCAGAGAAAGAACAATTCTTTAGGATTCTCTTTAAATTCACCACCGAGTCAGGGTGAAAAGATGGATGCTGAATCCTCCTGCTTGCTAAAAGATCAGCACAGAAAAACCCAGATGGCTCCAAAAAAACCAAAACCAACCAAATAAATAAAAGGAGAAGAGGAATGCAGGGCAATAACACCCCAGCTCTTTACAGCCCTTGTGTTTTGTCTGCTGTCAGCATCTCAGCCAGGGAAAGCCTGGGTTGAACAGGCTGGGCTTGCACTGACCACAGAGAAATAAAGTTTGGGTTTTGCTAGGTTAGGTGGTTGGTTTTTTTTTCCTGCTTTGTGGTTTAGCCTGGAGGAACCTGGGAGAGGGGTTGGAGCTGCCCTGGCTTCTATTCCTTGTTCTGAAATTGAAGAGTTTCATCCCACCCAGTGTTTGAGCCGGGTTTGTGGATAGGAGGAAGATGCAGCTCCAGAGGCAGTAAAGAGGAAGACTGGGGATGCTGCATCCCTGCTAGAGCAGGTGATGGACCCTACCCCAATTTGATGATCTTCAAGGTCTTTTCCAACTCCAATGATTTTGTTATTCCTGCTCCTCCTTCAGCCCCTGCCCAATTTACACCCCGGGTTTACCAAGGAGAACCAACCCCCACCCTGCTGTGATCAGAAAGTGAGTGGGGGGGAACAGAAGGCAAAAAAAAAAATTCACCAAAGAATTTGCTGAATTCTTTGCCACCAAATCCCAGGAGCCTGAGCCCATTTGAAATGAATTCTGCCTGGGGGAGCTGTGTCCATCTCTGCAAACCCTCCCTGCAGCTTTTTTTGCTCTCCCAGCCAAGGCTGCCGGAGCTCTTCCCGCAGCCCCAGTTAACTCAGGAGGCTTCAGGGCTGAATGGTTGTTTCCTTTTACCCAAAGGCTGAGGATGAACTTGGGAAAAGGCTTCCAGGTCCCCTAGTGAACTCCCAAGGTTTCAGGACACCTTTTCCTCCTCTTGTTCTCTGCTGAGAACACAAACCTTGCGCCCTTTTAAGATGCCCGAATGAAAAAAGTGACCGAGAAGGCAGGAGATTATCTACAACTGGAAATTATCTGCTGCCAGACAACAATATATGTGGGTTGGTTTTTTTTTTTCTCCCCTGACGTTCTAAAGGCTGCACTGACCCCGTGCTGCACATTTGGGCTCTGCAAAGGCACTCTCTGCAGTAGCCGGAGCACTCGATGGCCTCTGAATTTATTAAGTGCTGGCTGAAAAGCTCAGGAAAATTGACACCTGGGCTGAGGAGAGGAAGCTGGGGTTGTCAGCTTGTGTTCATCGTCCTCAAAGCACACGCAAGAAATGTGAAAGACCTTTTGGCCACAAATCTTTCAGCCTTCACACGAAAAAAGCCCCAACCACCCCCCATCCCCAAATGAAAAAAGAAACAAAACCTCCCTGCAAAACCTGATCCTACCCTAAAAAAACCAACGTGGAAGCCTCCTTCTTCCCTTTCCTCCTGATTAAATGCAGATCACAAGAGGTTTTTATGGGAGGTAGGGCTGTTTTTCAGTGCATCTGGTCCCTGGTATTAATCTTGCAGACATGGGATGTTAATGTGCTGGCCGGGGTTTGGCCGCCGCGTACCTGCGATGATGACTGAGTCGGTTCGAGCGGGGCCGAATTTCAATGTCATCTCATGCTTGTGTTTATGAACAGCCAGGTGGTCCTCGTTTGTAAACCTCTGAAACGAAACAATTGCAGAGAAAAAAGAAAAAAAAAAAAGAAAGAAAAAAACAGGGGATAAACCGAGGGGGTTGTGTTTTACAGGGCCGTCCTGCAGCAGGGTTGGAAGAGAGAGATATGGAGGGGAGGATGAGAAAGAGTCACCCGGAGAGCAACTGGAACACAATTGCTTGAAGCCAAAGCAGATGGGTGGAGAAGTGGCGTGTGGATATGGTGTTGAAAATGTAAAAGCGGTTACAGGGGGCTGCTGGGGACAAATGTTTGTAATAAAGCTGTGGTTTGGGGTTTTTTTTTTTTTTGGGTTTTTTTGTCCTTGGCGGCGGCTGCAAACCCGTCTCGGACAAAGCAAATCCGCCCTGTTGGGTGAGATGAGCTGCTTTATTGCTAATGGAGGGATGAAATTAGGTGCTATTAGGGGTCAGGCAACTTTTTGGGGGATGGTGGGAGTCATGGCAATTCAGGACACAGATTTATGGAGGTGGCTGCCCATCCCCACCCCCTGCCCGGGGCTCTATGCGACGGAGCCCAAAGCGCAGCCACTGTCAAACTGGGAGGGGGTGGTGGGGAAAAAAAAAAAAAAAGGCATTTTTTTTAATGCCATGCAGATGTTTTTTGAAATTCTGGGAAAAAACTCACCCGTGATGGATTTGGGGATGTGTTGGGTGAGGAGGGGAATCTGGGGGAAGTGGGGGGTGGGTTGTTACTGCCAAAAGGGCAGCGTGGCTTGCTGATCCGAGCGGCTGCCACTGGCCTCGTGCAGTGAGAGGGAGGGAAAAAAAAAAAAGACATGGGGGGGAGAAAAAAAAAAAAAGAGAGGCAGGGAGAGGGTTAAAACAAATAATCATAAAGCCCCGAGGATGGATTACACCTCTCCTAATAGACTGCGACAAAGCAGAGGGCACTGCACGGGCCGTACCGCAGGATTCCTCTGCAGCCCCGAGCCGCCGCCGCATTGGGTTCCTCATTTCTCAAGCAGCTGCTGCAGCCCCCAAATTGTTGCCCTTTTTTTCAATCCTACACACACACACACACACTTCTTGTCTTCTTTCTCCTTAAAACAACCCCCAACAACCCACCCCACAACCACCTGTTTATGGGAAGGAGCTGGAGCGTGGCACCCCGGCTTCGCCTGCTCTTTTCGCTGCTTATTTATGACTCAATATGGGTGGTGGGGTTTTTGTTTTTAATCTCTCTCTATTTTTTTTTTTTTCCGAGCATTTTCCAGACTGGAAGCCACCACGGCACCTTCCCAGGAGCTGAAGGGGAGAGGGGACATTGGCAGGGACAGCAGTGCTATCTGAATGCATCGCATCCATCTTCCCCTTCCGTGCAGTGTTCTGCAAAGTGTCCTTCAAAGCAGAAGGTGCTTTTTTTGGGGGGGCTGCTTCACCAGGGCTCATATTCTAAAAAATTAAGAGCTTGTGGGTCTTAACAGAGAGAAAGCTTAATAGGGTTTTGTTGTTTGGTTGGTTTTTTTTCCTCCCTGTGCAACTAAACATTAATTAACCCCGTAACTAAACCTGAAGTTAAAATTTCTCAAGCTTTTGGCTAAAAACACAAATATTCTCTTTAGGTTTTTTTTTCCACCCAACTGAGACCCATTTCTACCCGGCCTCACAAATCTCAGTGAGGCCAAAACGCTGCTGAAACAAAGGGAGGGAATCAAGGAAACACACACAGACACCAAAAAAAAAAAAACCTTAATTTATGCCGTGGCATTAAAATGCTGGTGGAAAATGGGGAAGAGAGGGTGAGCACTTTGTCACATCCCCCCCAGAAAAAAAAAACCCAAAACACCAACCCTGGTTTTAAAGGTTGTGGTGGAAAAATAGGTGGGTTCAGGAAACTAAAGCAGGATTTTTTTGGTGAGCCAGAGGAGCTGCTGGTTTGTGCTGAGTATTTAGCAGGCTGCAGAAATAATAAATCTAAAGAGAGCCTGGGGTGGGGGGGGGGGGAAGGAAAAAGAAGAAAATTCCCAATATTCCCCCTCAGTTTTGGTTTGAAATGGGAGATTTTTAGGGCAATGAGGGAAGCAGCAGGAGGACGAGGTGGGAACAGGCTCACGTTTCTCTCTCCCCCAACCCTACCAGGGCCACATTTCAGCCCGGGTTTGCTCCCTCTGAATTGATTTTAATCTTTCATTTTCCTCCACTGCAAGTTTTTTATTTGGTTAGGGTGGTGGGTTTTGGGTTTTTGGTGTTTTTTTTTTTTTCCTTTCTTTCTTTCTAGGGCAGTTTTCCTGCTTTGGGTGAGCATTACAGCTCTATTTAACATCTTTATGTGGTCTCACTAAGCTCGGGAGCCCTCTCTTTGCTCCGCACAGAAATGCTCACAGACACAATATATCTTTCTCCATCCATTTCCAAACGCCCAAACCTAGAGGCTGAGTCTGGCACTTCAGCTCTAAATCATGTCATTTTACACCGGGAAGAAAGCAAGAGGAGGGGGGAAAAGGGGGGGAAGCAGAGGGAAAGAGGGGGGGGATTAAAAAAAAAATGGAATGAGTTAAAGCCACAGCTCTGGCTTTAATATTTAATCTCCCTCCATCAGCAGCTGACATCCAGCAGTGTTATTTCAGGCTTGCCACTTTGCAGGCACCTGGATTCAAAAAATGCCAACTCCCAGCTCCACAAACCAGCTCTGAATTCACAAAACCAAAGGGTTCAAACCCCTGCAAGCCCCCTCGCTGCTTTTTCTTGACCCCTCTGCCTCGGGTGCCAGGCAGGGCTAAACTTTGGGTTTATTTACCCCCTTCCAGGATGTCCCAGGCTTTTTTTTAATTTTATTTTGTTTTGTTTTCTCTGGAGCAAACACACTGGTGGCAGGCAGAGGCTTGGCCACTCCACATTTTGTTCTCAGCATCCTGGCAGATGGCACCTTTAGGCAAAGAGATTTTCTTTTTTTTTTTCCTCCCTGGGTCCACCAGCAGAAGGGGAGAACCAAAGGGATGCTCAGGGATTTGCTGGGATATTAGGAAAACCTCCACGAGTGTGGGGTGCAGAAGCACCCATGGAACCTCCTGGGGGAAGCTGGGTGCTGGCTCTGGTCTGCAGACAACCTGCAGGGTCCTTTCTTAACCTTGAGAAGATTTGCAGAGAGCATCAGCCCAAAAATTCAGCATTAACACAGAGAGAGGTGGGGGCTGCAGCACCACAGACCCTGGCAACAGGCTTGGAAAAGGCTCAGGACTGGGGAAAAGGAGGTTTTTCACTTCTGAAAAGAAGATTTTCTATTAATGAAAAGGAGATTTTCTATTTATGAAAAGGAGGTTTTGTATAAATGGAGATTTTTATATTTAGGAAATAGTTTTTACACGTGTGCAAAGGAGACTCTATACTTGTGAAAAGGAGATCCTGTATTTATGAAAAGGGGATTTTTACACTTGTGCAAAGGAGGTTTTATACTTGTGAAAAAGAGATTTTACACCTTTCAAAAAGGAGGCTTTAACACTTGTGCAAAGGAGGTTTTATACTCATGAATCCAAAGCAGCCACAGAAGATTTCACTTCCCAAGTTGAGCTGTGATGCCCCAAAGGAGCAAAGGGGGGATGTCCTGGGGCACCTCCTTTTCTCTGGGGACCTCCTGGTGGGGAGGACACCCAAGGGAGGTGGGAGGACACATGGAGAGCAAAGCCAAGGCCATGGGGAGCTGCTGGATATCTCAGCACATCCTCCCCAAGCTTCCCAGCCCCATCCATCTCCTCCTGCCAGGGCTCAGATGGATTCCTGGCTGACTGGCAAGTGGGATGGATCTTCCCCCGGGGCTCGGTCCAAGCCTGGAGGTAACTAATGTGGGGTCAGGGGTGTCCCCAAGGGCTGGGTGCCCAAAGGTTAGCTGTGAGTGATGTGACCCCCCCCTCTTCTTCAAGTTCTGGTGTAGAGCTGGGCTCCATCTCCTCCATTTCCCAGCTGAGCAATGACAAGGATAATTCCCTACCTTGCAAAGAGCCTGGAAGGATTAATTCGCTAATGTGCAGAAAGTGCCCAGATCCTGGAGTGATTCATTGGTTTGAAAAGGCCAGGGGACCATTACAATTATCTACCCAGGCCCACGTGAATCCCCCAGATGGGTCCATTTCCATTGGAAAGGAGGAGGCAACACCACCAAGACTTGTTGGATTGAAAGAATCCAACAAGAGCACGGGGCCAGATCGTCTGATTTGGGGTTATTGGTTGGGTTGGGTTTTTTTTTTGGACACTTATTTTGCAGACACTGAGATTTAGGGACCTCTCCTCCTCTTGGAGGTCTCCCCAGGAGGTAGTGTTCACTTAGGCAGGTTTCAGAGGAGCTCAGAGCCCAGCTCTGCTCCCCCTGGCAAGCTGGTGGCTACGGTTTCAAAAGCAGCCACAAGTCCCTGAGGCTCCAAGGTGGCCGCAGCAGCTCTGGTTACTGAGTGCTTCTGGAAAGCTGGTTTCATCCTTCTGCTAGAGGAGGGAAGAGAGAGAACACCTCTGCCAGCCTGGGTGAGGATCAAAGGAGAAGAAAAAGCCAGGGTTGAAGAAAGAGCAGCTTAAAAACAAGAAAAAAATTGCAGGTGGAAGGCATTCCAAGCCAGCTCTGTTCCAGCACAAAGGCTTTGGCAGGCTGGGTGGGCTGCCAGCTTTCCACGCCCTGCACCAAGGTTGTTTCACTCCAGCCCATAGCCAGGGAGGGATAAAAACCTAAGGGAAAAAACAAAAAAAAAAGGAAAAGAAAAAAAGGACTAGAGGTAAAGTCAGCACCAGCAGCAGCCCGGGGAACATCAGCTCAGCCCCTGCTCCAGGGCTCTGCTCTTTGGCTGCCGCGGAAGGGTCACGTCTGATGCCACAGAGAGATGCAAACCCTTGGGGCACCAAGTGGCCTCCAAGTTGGAAGGAGCAGGGAAAGCTTATTTCTATTCCTGTGAAAAATCAGGAAGGACCCCCCCAAGGCAGCTCAAAGACTTGGATGCATTTGGGGCAGTGCCCTCATCTCCCCACCTCCTCCTGGCGAAAACCGCACGGAGATGAAACCTTGAAATGTTATTTTTGGCTCAGGCAACTCCAGGGACCCATGTGGCTGTGCCTTTTACTTGAAAAACCCGCTTACATCCTGCCTTGTGATTAATTCACGTTCCTTTCCTTGTTTAAATAATAATAAGAATGAATAATAATAATAATCAGAAACTTCAGCCTGCTCACAGGCAGCATTCAGCACCGCAGACTGGAAGCCACGTCCGAAGAGCCAAAAAACCCTTAACCAGGCACTTTGTTTGGGGACAAACCACAACAATTTGCTTTTTTTTTTTTTTTTTTTCCTTACAGAAAACCATCTGCCTTCAGATTTTGTTTCTCCATTAATTTGTGGGGCTGTTGTTTTCTTGTTTGGGTTTTTTTTTTTTTGGTTTAAGGTTGCTATCCCAGCCCGGCACCGTGCAGCAGCATCTTCCCTGTGTCACATCCTCTGCCCTCTCCACGCTGGGTTTCTCCCATCCTTTTCCTGGGAGATGACAGATGAGCTTTGGTTTTTATCAGGCAGTGAGGGCCAGGCTGGAAGGAAGAGATCTGGAGCAGTTGGGTATTTGGCTCCTACCAAATCCCTGGCACTTAGTGCTGAGCTACTCAGGTTGCTCCACAAAACCTGCCTGGAATTTCAACAAAGAGTTAAATCAGGTTTTCTGGAGCTTGTCCCCCCATCCCTGTTGTTCCTCCTTGGCCAGAAGGGCAAAGCATTTAACTAGGAGTAAGTAAATAATTTAATTTCCATTTCTATAGCTTCCCTTATCCCAAAGGGCTTCTCATACACATGCCCCTCCACTGAAATGCAGGTGTTTCAGCAGGGGGGAAGGCAGCAACCATCTGGCCTCCAGCACAGAGGAAAACCTTGGCCAAGGACACAGGGGGCAAACTCTTCCATAAACTCCTTTTCCCCCTCCACCCTTTTATTTATTTTTTTTTTTTAATTTTAATAAAGCCTCAGACAGCAGACACAGCCTCTCCTGCAACTCCTGAGCACCTGAGTTGAGCATCAGCACCTCTGGGTGCCAAAAAAACCCAAACCCATTGTCAACCTTCTGGGGAGGTGTTGATCCCAGTTGGATTTACCACGGGTTGGACATTTTTAGCTAGGGAGGGGTGTGAAGCACACCAAGAAAACCCCAAAAAGGTCAAAAAAGAGCAAAAGAGTGGGTTATTGAGCACCTGGAAGGCAGGCAGCCCCTGGTTCTGGCCAAAGGACACCCAGCTCCAGCACCAAGGAGCCCTCAGCTCCTCCAGGATGCTCCCTGGGATTTCAATCCAAATCCTGAATTGCAAAACTCAGCTGGCAAGCTCAGTCTCCAAGGGGTCTAACACAGGAGCAGGGAGGATTTGCTGCCACCAATTCCCCCTTTCCTCTGCTCGGGTGATGCTTGGGGGAGATGAGAGATGCCTGGAGGGGTTGGTCCATCCCTCCCGAGCTCCCTGTCCTTAGGAATCTATCTCCTTGTCCCCAGGGATCCATCTCCCTGTCCCCAAGGATTAATCTCCTGGTCCTCAGGCATCAGTCCTGTCCTGATGGGCATTGGTTGCTCCATCCCAGGGCAGCAGAGCTCAGCTGCAGGGGACAGAGGTCCTGTACAAGCAGTAAGAATTTCCTTCCACACGGTGGAGCATTTTTAAGCCTTCTTTGGCAGGAAAAAAAGGAAAAGGAAAAAAAAAAAAAAAGAGCAGCCAAGGTTATTAAAACCCACGTATTAATTACCTCTGCCACATGACTTAAGAGGAGAGGCCCAGCAGTAATTAAAGGAGGTGAGTGAGGGGGTGGAGTTGCAGAGGATCAGCTTCTGCCTCCAGATCCCTTCCTGCCCCCCCCGGGAACCCCCGGATTGCTCCGGTGTGGATGTGAATCATTCTTACGTTCCCCAGCTTGAAATCCCAGCAGCACCACAGGTTTGCAGTGTGACCTTGGGCAAGTCATCAATTCTTTGCCTTTCCTACCAGACAGAGCAAATAAAAAAAACTGAAAAAAATAAAAGAAAGGAAGAGGGGAAGGGGGGGGAAGAGAAAAAGAGGCAGTGAGACTTTGAGGAGGGGGTTAGGGAAGGTGATGGCGTGTGCAAGGGGTGGGAGGGGGGTGAGAAGCACTGCAGAGATAAAATAAAGGGGAAAAAACCAGCCCCAGAGTGTGTTAACAAAGGCAATCACAGCAGCATTGCCTCAACCGTGTTGGAAAGGTGGGTGCTGGGTGATTCATGAGGAGCTGGGGGATAAGGATGAAGGGCAAGGGGTAGGAGGAGGGATGGAGGGATGGATGGAGGAGGAAAAGGGTGAATTAGGCAGTTGTGTCCTTTGTGAGGCCCTCGTGCAATGTGGAGAGGAAAAAAATCATGTGCCAGTGGGAGAGAAAAAAGGGTTAAAAAAAAAAAATTAAAAAGGGAGGGGAGGGAGAGGGGGGAAAAAAGCCTCTCCCCACCCAAAAACTTCAGCTCTACCACCAAAACCCAACCTGGGCTCCTGCCTTCCCCTGCTACACCAAGGAGTCTCCCTCCCTGTCCTGAATGGACAGAACCTTTTTTTCTCCAGCAAGGACCCAAACCCCACGCACACCTCACGAGAGGTGAATTTATGGAGTGCAAAGAAAAGAATAACAGGAAACTCCTTCCTTCCCAAGCCCCAGGAAACAAGAACACACAAAAAGAATGAAATCCAACCAGGAGTCGATCGATTCGTCGGTGGGGCTGAGGATTTGTGCCCGGGGAAGGGTCGGATTGTTCCCAAAAGGGCTCTGGATGGTGACCAAGTCTGATGAGCAGAGGGAGAGAAGAGGTTCTGGTAGCAGGTGCTGAGGGACAAAGCATTCCACAGCTTCCCTGCTCCCTGCCTCTGGAAACAAAGGCCAGGGAAAGGGAAATGCAACCAAGGGAGGGGACAATGCCAAGGATGTCCCCTCGGATGCTTGGAGAGCTTGGAGAGATGAGGAAAGGGAAAGCAAGGGGGTTGAGGCAGCAAAATTCAGGGCTTGGATGTCTCTCTTGGGTCTGGAGATGCCAAAGCAGTTGTGTTGGAGCAAGGAGAGGGCTGCAGGGAGCTGTGGTGTCCAGGGGTTGGGATGCTGAGCTCTACTGAAGCCTAGAGAAGTACAAGGGAAAGTGGTGCTGGGAAAATGGGATTCCAGCAGCCTGGACCCTCAGCTTCAATGCTCAACCCCCTTATGGTCATTTCCCAAAGGAATTCCTCAAAAAGTTGAGGGAGAGGTGGTTAAAGCTGAGCTCACCTGAAAGCTTTGGTGGTCGCCACTGAATTGGAAAAGATTGGAAAAGACTGAGCCCAAAAATCAACCCAGAAAACTCCCCCCATGCCCACGTCCTGCAGTGCCCCATCTGCACAGGTTCTGAATCCCTGCAGGGATGGTGACTCCACCACCTCCTTGTCCTCTGGGAAGCCACCAGGCTCCTGCCATCCTCTGCCCTGCACTGCTGTCTCCAGGCTATGAGAAAGCTGATGCTAGGGGAAAAAAAAAAAAAAAAAAAGGAAAAGTGAATCCTAAGGGGAAAAAAGGGCTCATTGTGCAGCTTGGAAGAGTTAAGGTGACTCAAGCTTGACCTCTGAACAACAGAGGTTCAAGGATGAAGAAAGGATGAAAGGAGGTTCAAGGATTGGAGAAAGGATGCCCGTGGTCCCCACTCAGTTTTCTAAAGCACTGAAAGGTTGATTTCCTTTGATTCAGTTGTGATATTGGGTGTGTGCCCCCCCCTCCAGGGGGTGTGAGCCTCTCCTCGTGGTCTAGATTGCTTGGAAAAAGGGTTGGGTTTTGGTGGACCTGAGCTAGGACCTCCCTTGGGGACACTCCAGTTTGGAGTGTTGAAGGAAGAGAGAATTCAGGTGGCTTCAAGGCTTGGAGTTTTTTTTTCCCCCACTGATTGGTAGCAGAGGAGATGTGATCTGAGGAAGTGCAGAGGTGTGGGGATGACTTAAAAATGTGGAGGGGAATTAGTGAGGGTGGTAGATGGGGCATCAGCAAGGGAAAAGGAACAAAATGCAGGAAGCAACTAACCCATTCTGTAGCTCCCTTATCTCCTTTATTCCAAGGAGCCCTTGAAACACAAAGAGCTTTCCAGCAACCACCTCACCAACCCCAGGACTGAACACACAATGAACACACACCCTTCCTTTGTGCCTCTCCCCACCTTTCTCCCTGGAAATTCTGGCCAACCCATGGAGCCCTTTTCTCTCTCTTTTTGTTTTTTGGCTTTTCTCTCCCTGCTTCCCAGACAGGGATGTAAAACCAAGCCCTGTATTTTATAAAAAGGACTATGATAAGTTGTCAGATGTCAGTGCACGGTGGTAATTAAGCTTTTAAAAGGAGATAGGCAGCAGCAGCAAAAAAAAAAAAAGGATTCCGGGCGTTGGAGTCTTTTTTTGCTCTGGGAAGAGGCACCTGTTTTATCGGAACAGGTGGATTTATGGGGATATTAAAGCAGCACTGCTGCTCCCACCCTGATGAGGTTCTCAGTGACCCTCTTCTCTCAGGAGATTTATGATTTCTCCCAGCAGACAATTGCAGAGGGAGCTCACTCCAAGCTTTTTTTCAGTGCCGGGAGATCTCCTGCACTGAGGCTTTGGTTTCTTTTTTCTTCCCCTCCCCAAAATCACCTTGGATCATCACTGCACCTTTCTAAAGGTGCCCAAACCTTCCCTGACGTGTCAGGTCAGGTTTGCAGGGGCAAGAGTCTCCCTTTTGCTCTTCTCAGGTTGGTTTCCAGCTGCCTGGCAATTAGAGGAGCTGAGGATGGGGAGGTTTGCAGCTGTCTGCACAGCAGGATGAGGTTGGAGGAGGCATTACAGAGCTCTCAGCTCACCAGCACTTCTCTTTGTACTCAGTGACCCCACAAAATCCCCAGCAAAAGCCTTTTTTTACCTCCCAAACGGCCTCCCCAGATGCAATTTGCACCAGCCCAGGGCTCTTCCTCTTTTCTAATTGCCTCCTGGCTCAGGCTAAGCTCCTTTTTAACATCACTTCCCACCTGCAGCCCTGAATAAAAACTAAGTGGATCAAGTGCAAGAAAAAAAACCAGAGGCAGGCAGAAGGCAAGCAGCTTTTCCCAGAAGCTTTTCCCCACCTTGGGTGATCTACAGTTTTGCTATGAACAGAGATCAACCGCCCACACATCCCCCATACCCCAAACCCCCCCCCCCGAAATGCCAACCCGGGTGATGATTCAGCGATGTCAAAAGATGCAAAAGATGCAGCTGAGGCCACCAAAATGCTTCCCTCACATCCTTAGGGCCTTAACAATTCTTCTCCCCCTCTCCCACCCCCTCCCCTTGCCTCCATTATGGGCTGCAGATAATAAAATTTCCCGTGCAGGCAAAGCAAAACACATTTAAATTTCCCTTCTCCAGCTTCCAAATGTTTGGGAGGTTTATTGCAAACATCACCCAAGCCTCTTAAAAAGCCAAGGCAGCAAACACAAATTGGTTTTAATACCTAAAACGTGGGCAGCAAACACCTTCCCCCCTCCCCTCCAAAGCTCCAGGAACAAAAGCTCAGGTTGCTGCCCCAGCCAGCAGGTGACTGAGCACCTCTTGCAAGTGCAGAACTAAGAATTAAAAGGTTGCCAGCAATGGGGAAGCTCAGATCTGGAGTTTTTGCACTAAGACATAGCACAGTGACCTTGGAGATGTCCAGAGGGAGCAGATGCAAGGATACCAAGAGAAAGAAAGCACCAAAAAGTCACCAGCAAGACAGACAAGGAATGAGCTGCTCCCTACTTTTAAGCCTAGCTCAGGTGACTTAAAATCCAGACCTTTGCCTCTTTGTTCTTAGAAATGAGGGGGTTTTTTTGGAGGCTCAGCTCTCAGCCTGAAGGAGGTTTCAGCAGACAAAAGTGACAGGGGATGCTCTGAAGTCTGGACAAGTCTGGTGATCAGAAAGAACCTCCTTGGTTAGTCCCTAAAACCAAAACCCCCACTCCCCTCCCTACCAACAGCGACTGACACAGACTCCTTCACTGTTTATCAATAAACTGCAGAAGCTCAGAAGCATCCCACCCCCCAAAAAAAATAAAAATAATCTTTTCACTGCCCCAAAGACAGCCTGATTCAACGTTTGCAACAACTTCATTTTAGGAAATGGTTTCATTTAGCAGTCTTTACAGCCGGGATTAATTTATAGCTTGTTTTGCGCTGCTGCAAAACTCTCCCACCCCGTCCCCTATCCACACACAATTCTTTATTGTCTAGATGTTTACTCTCCGGGGGGAATTTTAAGGACTTTAATGTTTTTATTGTTTTAATCCGGCATATAAAAAAATTATTTGAGCAAAACAGCTGGTACAAGTGCTGGGGAAGTGGTGGTGCAGTTCCTCAGCTTGCATCATTAAGCAGGTGTTAAATAAACGCAGTGCCACAGCTCCTCCCGAGCTTTACCATGGTGGGAGATGTGCAGGGGACTTTTTTTTTTTTTTAAGAACTGGGGGGGGATTTTTTCCCAGCTGACAGCTCAGCCTCTCCTACACAGACCTTTGCTTTTCCACCACTACCTAAAAAAACCTGTTTTAGCCTTAATTCCTCCAGCCGGTACCACCAAACCCACAAAGAGGTGAACTGTGCAGGGGAAAAAAAAAAAAAAAATCCCTGTTTTGCTGCTGTCTACACACAAAGGGGATTTCTGCAGGTTGGCCACGTGCACTTTATGCACAAAAGAAAAAAAAAAAAAAGCCTAAAATGTCCTCTTTTTCCCCTCTGCTTTGTGCAGCTCCAGCATCTCAATCCCCCAGTGGTAGGAGAACGCAGTGTTTGCCCATCGGTCCCTTAAAGCCTCACCTCTCCCCCTGCCTCAAAAGAAAGCTATTTCTTGTTTTCTGAGCTTTTCCACCTCAACCCCAGAGTGGAGTCTTGATGGAGAGTCCTCATGCAAAGCAGCAACCAGCGAGGGGAGAGAACTGTCAGCCAAAAAATCCCCCAAAAGCTTTAAAAATGCCCCAAAAAAAGCACAGCTAGAAATGATTTCTACCAACGGCTCCCGCTTTCGTTCTCTGATCTCATGTCAAATCTCTATTTTTATGGCTTCAAGGGGTTGGTTTTTGTCTTGTTCTGGTTTTTTCCACACCCTGCAACAAGCTGCTTGGAGGTTTTCTCCCCATTGAGGATGAAAGGAGGTTTTTCCCGGGATCTGGCCGGGAAGAGCTGCATCCAGTGCTGGGTTGCCGCAGAGGGGCGGAGCGGCCTCATCCAGCCAACAATGCCCAGTGAGCACCCTCAGGAGGAGGAAAAAAAAAAAAAATTAAAAAAAAAAGAAGATTTTGGATGTTTTTTCAAATAGCAAGAGTCATCTCTAGCTGCCTTCTTTGTGTCTTGGAAGTGGTGTTTTGCTGGGATGAGAGAATTTCACAGGGGAAGTGGGCTCGGGAAATTAAAAAATCCTCTTTAGATACTGAAATTAAAAAAAAAAAAAAAGCAGGGCACAGGCTGGTTGGTTGCTAATAATTCCATACAGAGCTTAAGGAAAACATGCCTCTTTCTCCTTGCTACCCAAAACAACCTCCTCAGCAATGTTTGGGGAAAGAGATGGAAGCCCCGAGCAGAGTTTCCTTCACTGAGTTTCTGCCTTTCAGTGACAATCTGGTTGGATTTCCAAAAATCCTGCAAACTTGTGCACTTGTTTCTGAAAATTAAAGGTGTCAGTGATGGCACAGCTAGGAAGGACTTTGTCAAAGCTCTCTGCTGCATCTGCATTTGGGGAGTAAATTATCTGTTCCTGCAGTAAAATACAGAACATTCACAATTATCTCCCGAGGTGAGGAGCCAGGTAGCAGGGACAACACAAAACCTCACAAAACCAAATAGCTTCATCTCCAAAAGACTGATTTTAATGTAAGAGAATATTCGAGTGGCCAAGAAAAAACCTAGAGCTCCAAAGAGGAAGGCAAAAAAAAATTCAATCCCGAGCACAAGGCAGAATAAAATTCAACGTATCTTAAGACTTCAGATCTCTTTCTCCTCTCCCACCCGACCCTTCTCCCTCTAAAACTCTCCAAAAGCCCAGCACCCAATTTCTCATTTGCTTTATGAGGGGCAGGGGATGGAAAAGAGGTTTTGCAATTCTGGAGTTAAGATCACAAGAGGTTAAACACCCAAGCCACGGGTAAAGAGGGCAACACGGAGAGGTCTGTGTTGGGGCTGCAGGAGCGGGCAGCGAGCAGCAGCTTTCTGCTCCTATTAAGTTCCAGACCACAAGGAAGCTTTTAGAGCAAGCCTAATTTCAAGTTAATAAAAAGAACCCAGCTCAATTTATGGCCTGGTGCTAGGCAGCACAGGCACTTTGCATTTTTGATGTAGAGCAAGAGCTTTAGGTAAGGTAAGCTGGGATCAGCTCGTTCCGAGCGGCAACGCCACGGTTGTGAAACTCCCTTAAATCAAATCAAATAAAATCAAATTAAAAGGAAAAAAAAGGAGAAGGAACCATTCCCTGAAACCATTCCTTGGTGGGTATTTTTGCAGCCCTGATCATATTCCTAAGAAAGGGGGAACCTTCCCTTCTCTTCCTCGTTCCTCCCCGCTGCAGAAAATGGAAACTGGCCCTTGAACAAGGAAGAGCGAGGCTATGGCTCAGTGAAAAAACAATAAAATAATAATGTAAAGAAAATTTAAATCAGGAGTTTAAATTGTTAGAAATCAATCTGGCAGTGTCTGAGACACTCCAGACCTGGCTGGATGGACTTTGCTGGCCTATGAGCAACACGACCAAGTGCTGCTGTGGGTGAGAGACGTGCCCGGGTGCTCCCGTGCGAGGAGGGAGAATTAAATAGCAAAAAAACCCCAGATAAAAGCAAAAGGAGAAAAATAATAGCAAAGCCCCAAGTAAAGCACAGACCTTGAAGGACAACCCACAGGGCCCAGGAGCTGCTTTTCAAATGGGGGATTTTCACCTACGTGGGCATCCAGGGTAATTATTGCTGCTGAACTTCCACCCTGCTGCCTTTCAGGGCATCAAAATGCCCAAACTAAGGGGAGCTGCTGGCCAGGATTTATTTTTATATATATACAGATATATATTATATATATATACTTATTTATATATATAAATACATATGTAAATTCATATATATATGTGGAGATATAGATATATAACTATTGCTCTAGGGGCATACCCAGGCATGCACATGGTTTATGTATATAAATATCTATTTACAGTTGCTGAGTCTGCAAGTCACCCAGGGAAAAGCAGAGTCCAGCTTGCCCTGGAAATCCAGCTCGATGCCCTCCTTCCCAAACCAGAGGGGTTAAACCAAATGTTTTGAAACAGCTCTGAAGGAAAAGGTGCTGCCACCCCCCACCTCTCAGCCCCCATCCCACTGGCGAGGACCGACGGGGAGGGAAGGGGAGAATGCACCTTCCCTGCTCCTGATGGGCTTTGGAAGGGGTTGGAGAAGCCCTTGGGGAGCAGAGGTGCTCCAGAAGGGAGATTTCCAACCATTCCTGGCTGTTGGGTTGCCACTGAAGGGGGTTTTCTGCCCCATATTTTGAGGCTGAGAGGGAAGGGGGTGCTGGGGAAGCAAGCCCACCACGGCAGCTGCAGCTCTGCAGCAAGGCTCAGCCTCCTTCTTGCTCTGCCAGGACCCGCATTCAAAGCAGCTCCTGCATATTTTAAGGCTTTATTAAGTATTCTTGCAGCCTCTCATCCGAGAGAGGGGAAAAGCAGGCTGCTATTCCTTCAGCTCGAGGTGCTACTCTTTCATTTTAATTGCTGCGGCAGCTAGGGAATCCTAAGGAGGGTTTTAATTCTAAGACCCAGGCGTTCACTGGGACAGAAAATGGAAAAGCTATGGTTTTGGGGCTTTTTTTTTTTTTTTTTTTTATGACCTCCTTGCAGCTCCACAGCCCAAACCTTGCTGAGAAAATCTAAACTAAGAAAGGAACTCAAAGGAACTGAAGTCGCTCGCTGCGCACGTTAAACCCATTCGGGTTAGGGAGCAGTTGTGAGAGGCTGCAGAGAAAAATCCAAAACCAACCTTACAGATGGATTTCCTCAGCCATATCTGGGAGGTTTCTAGTGAAATCTGCAGCAGAAAAGAACCTCATGGAGCGTGTCCACTGCAGCTTCCAGAGCCCTTTGGCCAGCCCAATCCCAGCGCTGCAGAGGCGGGAGGAGGACACTGCGACAGCTGAGGACACATTTCAGAGCACACTGGGATGAGATTTTGCTGCAATGCCTGCCCCTTGAGACAGCCCCCTCCCAGAATGGCCTCAGGGATCCCTGCCCCAACTCCTGGCTACCCCTGGACAGGAGGGAAAAGCTGCTCTGCCCCAGAGGTGGCTGCAGAAGGGAGGGGAAACTCCTGGGACTGCAGAAAGGAGGAGAGGGAGGGAATGCTTGGAGCATCCCAGGGTTTTTCACCCACCAGCACTCCCCATCTCCAGGTGATTTGGCTCAGGACTTGTTGAAAACAAAAACTCAGTACAAAACATTTCACCTCAAGAAATGAAGGTGAAGATCTCTTAGGTCTCTGCCTCCTGCCCTCAGCATTTGGGAAGGGACTTCGGGCAAGGGTCTGGAGGGATGGGACGAGGTGGAAATGGCTTTTAAGTGGCTGAGGTGGAGACTGAGGTTGGAAATGAGGGATAAATCCTTCCCTGTGAGGGTGCTGAGCTCCTGGCCCGGGATGCCCCATCCCTGGAGGTGTTGAGGGCCAGGCTGGATGGGGCTTGGAGCACCCTGGGCTGGTGGGAGGTGTCCCTGCCTACGGCAGGAGGGTGGAACGAGCTGATTTTTAAGGTTCCCTCAACCCAAACCAGCCTGGCAGCCCATGATTCCATGATCCCTGATAACACAGCTGTCCCAAGAAGGTTTTTGGCAGTGGGGTTCAAACCAGGAAGCTTCTTTGCCCTACAAAAAGAGTGAGAAATCCAACAGGAGAAGAGGGAGGTCAGCAGGCAGGAGCTGTGACTCTGCCCCAGCCACATGCCAGGACACAAAGTGGGTGTTGCAGCAACCCCTGCACCCTCAGCACTGCAGCAACCAACCCAGGGTTATTTTTAAACAGTGCTGGGAGGGGTTGAGGGGGGAGAAAATCAGAAAACAGAGGAATTAGGAAGCCCCAGAAAGGCTGAAAGCCAAAGCCTGGGCTAGCTGGGAGGGGGGGGGTGACAGCTGCCCAGAGGTGGCACTGGTCCATCACTCACCATCAGGGAGGATGGAAACCCCCAGCAGCCCCCCTGGAGTTGGGGTAGGGAGGGGGGGAAGAAGCCAGCAGGGACCCTTTGCAAAAGAAAAGCCTTTTCTTTCTTCCCTGCAAGGAGCAGCGTGGAGTGAGGGTCTCCCAGGCTCATCCCAGCTGCTCAGCTTCCCCTGGTGCCACCCGTGGGTGTTGAGGACACCAAAGAGGCAAGAGGCTAAAAACCCAACTCCTAATTAATTAATCAAATGTGTTTTCCCAGCAAAAAAAAAAAAAAAAAAAAAGACCACCACTCCCTCACACAATGGCATTGCACGTTTTCATGGGCAGAGGCTGGAGGGGCAGTTCCTAAACCAGAGCCACAGGGGCTGCAGGGAGGTCCAGCAAAGTTCTTTGGCACCCAGGCTCTTATTTAGAAAAGGAGAATTTGGAAAGCTTTCCAAACCCATTTCCATTTGACAGGCAAGTGTCTGTGTGGGTTCAGCACACACGTGCTTCCAATGCAAAGCAGAGCTTGGCATTTGCAGAGCTGGCAGTGAACCCCCCAAGCCGTAGGAATGATGAAGAATTTAACTTACAGGAAATGCTGCTATTAAATAATATTTAAGTCTTAATTATATTTTAAAACAGCCATTTTATTAAAAAAAAAAAAAAGGAAGAAGAAAAAGGAAAAAAAAAAAAAAAAAAAGTCCTATTACAGTGCTTTTGTAGTTAAAGGTCTGTCAACATTTCCATTTTAAACCTTCATTTCTAGGGGGTTTATAATTTGGTCATAAAAATTCATTCCAGACTGGAACTTGGCATACAGGGGCTCAGCCTAGGAGCAATATTTTTTATTATCCAATTTGGTTTAAATTGGTTTGGCCGTTTTTAAGTTATAGGAGTGTAAAAAATAAACGTTTACTGGTTTCAGATGCCTTCTCAAGCTTCTTATTATTCAAAATCAGCCTTCCCCTCCCCACCTCCAAAAAAATACCTTCAGCAAGAGGTGGGAGACAATGGATGAGTTACAACTCCAATTAATTCACTTCTTTTGATCCTAACAACCTAACAGAGTTACTATAACCAACCACTACTTTTACACACAGCGAACGCTCGGAGCTTTGTGCAGCATCTGCCATTTTGTGCTCGATGCACAGGTACTGCAGCTGTAGAGGCCTTAATTTGAAATAAATAATTAACTCTGGAAACCTGCCCTCCTGTAAAAGAATAGGAGGCCTTTAAAAAGCGAGATGTTTCTCTGTAGAATTCGATTTCAGCTGTGGCAGCTTCAAATAAAAAGCTGCAGATGTGAAGCGAGCAGGCGGCGAGGAATTCCTCGCCACCGAGCTTCAGACGTCGCCTTCAATTTCAAAAAGCAGCAAAGAAACTCTGGTTTATGGCTCAGCTCTTCAAACCACTTGGGTGCAGTAGGGACACAACACATACGTGACTTTGCATGCTAACTACAGGCAAGGGGGATCTGTGCCCCAGCATAACAAAAAGCTCGGAGAAGGATTTTATTCTCGCTCCGTCGTTAACATCCACAATTTTTCATTTTAATATCTGGCTGTGGAGGGAGGGAGTGGGATGGGGGGGAGAGGAAAGCAAGAGCTGCAACACCACCAGGGAGAGACTTTCGGGCAAGCTGAGGAGGTCTTTGTGCCCCCCTGAGCCACCTGCAAGGGCTTGCAGATGGCTTGGGAAGCGTTTCCCATCGGATCCAACCCCGTGCTGGGCAGCCCCCCAGCACCGTGGTGTCACCTGGAGGTGAGAGCCCATGTCAGCCGTGCCACCCAACCCTGGAAGGGGCAGTACAAACCCTGCTCTCTTCTTGCCACCCTCCCCAGCCTGCTCCCTGACTGCTGTTAACCCCCCCCAGCTCTGCAGAAGCCCTTCTCCTGATTACTAAAGCTCTGATTTCCAAAGCCACAAGGACTCTTCTACCTCCTTAACCCAGTGGGTGTCAGGAGCCTGAATTCTTTTGGAAAAACACCCCGTGTCCAAGTCCAATCCCACTCAGTTCCCATGCCAGGACAGTAACAAATTTCTGCTGGAGGACAGGGTATCGTAACTCTGCTTAATAACCACCTCCAGTCCTGTTTGCTCTAACAGCAGGTAGCCAGCCGGGCTGAAGCTGCTCAAAGATTGGGTTTTAATTCCCTGGATTTCTCAGGCAGTTTGTCTGACTTCCCTCCGCAGGCTGCAGGAACAACATCTCAAGAGGCAGACTCTAAAGAGGCTGTTAAATCAGCAGACAAGTATTTCTTTCTGTACAAGCTGCTGTTTCAAAGCAAATATATCCATCTCCTGCACACGCCTGGTCCTGGCAGCAAGCTCCAGCAGGGCTGGGACATCCCTTTGGATTCTCCCAGGTGAATAAAAGTCGCTCCTGGCAGCAGAGACAGTGCAAATTTTTCTTCCCTTTTGCTTTCTGCCAGAACTGGAAGGAGAGGAGGACTATAACAAAGCAAACCTTTGGAATGAGAGCAAAAGGAAGATGCTTTGTTGTAAAGCCAATGGGCAACTCGCTTGCTCTCACCTCTGGGCTGCTCTCCATACCCTCCTACTCACTCCTTTAAGAGGATTCTGCCTTTTTTTTTTCCATCACCATGATCTCCTTCCACTCAGGACAGACCTGCAGAGCCAGGGACAAAGCTCATTTCTCATCTCTATCTATAACCAGGAGGAGGATTCCCAGGTACAAATCAATACCTCCCTGGATGGAAATCCCACTGGGAAAGCTTCGAGTGGCCAAGATACGAATCCCAGAATCCCAGAAGAATCTCCCAGGTTGGAAAGGACCCATCAGGATCAACAAATCCAACTCCATGTGTGCAATCACACCATGGCCCTGGGCCACTTGGAAGTTTGCATGGTGACAAGGAGAGCTCAGAGCTTCTTGGAAAGATGGACATTTTTTTGGTGTTTTTTTTTTTTTTTCCCCCCCCTTCAGGACTCATATAAAAGGAATAATCTATATTCGTTTGGATTATACAAGCTACAAAACACACCTTAGCTTCAGTTCCCCATTTAACCAATCGCAGGAGCCATTTGTTGCCTCGTATATTACAAAGCAATAGAGATTTAAGGGATAATGGTCATGGTGGCAGAGTATACAAAGCAATAAACTGCTTTTGAGGTTGGTTAAATGCCAAGTGATGCTGAGGCCTCGATGCCATAAACATTATTTCTATTATATGACAAGATAAGAGGATACAATAAACCACAAAGAAGAAAAATCATTTTCTGGCCTCGTGAAAGTCCTGGGCTTGGCGTTTCTCGGACACTGCACGAGCATCACCTCAGTGGCAGGGGTTTAAGGGGAATAAATTGTTAAATTAGGGGGGGAGGGGGCTTTAAAAAGCAAACAACTGTTTGAGGAAATGGCCTGCATAAGTGTAGCCCTGGAATTAAGACCTGAGGGAGATGATTTGTGTCACTTATAACAAGTGAAATGGTGTGGAGTGGGGAGGCAAGGGCTGGGGAAAAGTCTTGCTCTTGGCAGAATATATTCAATATAGAATCAGAATTGCTCAGGCTGGAAAAGACCTTCAAGATCCTCAAGTCCAACCTCATCCTAACCCTACTACCCTCTTCCTGATGACCCACCACTAAACCATGTCCCCAGGCACCACATCCAGATGATTTTTAAACACATTCAGGGAAGGAGACTCAACCACCTCCCTGGGGAGCCTCTTCCAGTGCTTAACAACCCTTTCTGTAAAGAAGTTCTTCCTGTTATGGCCCCACCATTACTTTGGGCAGCAGGAGTGGACCAAACAGTTGATGAATAAAGATGTTCCTCCCTTAGGACATTTCACAAAGCTTCTAGTGCTCCCTGAAGCCTTCCAGAGAGGAGCAGAAGAGGCAGGACTGATGGAGTGACAGGGCCATCCACCAGCCCAGAAGCTTGTCTGCCCAAAACACACCTTGGGCACCCCAAGAAGGGTTTAAACACTTTTAGAAGGGAGAACACAGGAGCCAGACACTGAGCAACTTCCCTCTGCCACCACTGCCTCCTGGTAACAAGGCAGCACTGCTCCCCCCTCCTCCTTCCAGACCTTGGCTCTAAATGCCTTAGATGGGACGGCCGGAGTTTTAATTACCTCGTGTTAATGAGTCAGAGCTGCCTCATTATACAGACTTAGTGAATCCCTTTCAACTTTAATGGCAACGTTGGAGTTTCCAGCGAGCGCTCGGCTGCGCTCCGGCTGCCTTCCATCCCTCAGGACGTTTTAAATGGGATTAAGGAAGATTTTAATAATGATTCGCAGCTCACGCCACCCCCAGATGAGTTTCACCTCACCCGAGGCATCACTCTGCATCTCCTGAAGACATTCTAGGGGGCACTTTGGGGTTTTTCTCTACCTCCCTCTTCGCCTTTCAAGAGCAGCACGGGGGCTGGAGATGTTCCTGCTCTTCTCCCTCTCTGCAGAGAGGGCTCAGGGGGGGGGGAGAAGAAAGGGTTCAGGGGACAAAAATGTGTCACCTGTCCTCTTTGAGGAGAAACCAGATAAGACGACCTTGAAGAAGAATCTTTTTTAAAAGCAGTTGTGTGCAGCACATTTCAGCAGGCAGCTGTGTCACGGCCGACTCACTGTTGGGAAGCGATCGCGTAGAGACTCCAAAAATAACACCCCCCAAAAGGACCTAGCAACAGAAACATGTTTACATACCCACTGAAAAGCCCACTAGCTGTGATGACATGGGGAAGGGGGGGACAGCAGGATGGACTCATCTATTTTGGGTGGCTGTTACCTCTTCCCCCTCCTACTTCCCTGAAAAGTCAGCTTTGCAGAGAACCAGCGAAGGAAAAGGAGGAGAAATGAGCGCAGAGCAAACCTGATCAGAGGGGAAGCAGCAGCTCGTGGTTCTAAGAAATGACACCAGGAAGCAATCTAATCTGTTTTTCTTTTCCTTTAAAGGGGGAAAATCACCAACTGGCTTTGCAGTAATTGTTCTCCAGCCTCCTGCTCCAATTCTTTGGGCTCTGCTCTCCTTCCTCCTCCTCTCTGTGCTGCTCCATGGCTTGCACCAGGCAGATCACGGATTGTAACCAGGAGAAAAGGAGATCTGTCCCCCCCTTGTCCTGGCTGCCAGTGAAACCCAGAAATCCCAACAGACTCAGGACCAAAACAGCCCCACGGAAAAAAAAAAACCAAAACAAAACCAAACCAACAACCCCAAATACCCAGCCTGTAGGGATAAAAACATGGGCAATGTTTTTGGGCACAGAAGCAAAGGTTTGGAAAGGAGAGAAAGGAACGGAGATGCTGGAGCTCCATGGTGAAAGGATCTGGTGCTATCCCCCCAAAATTGATCCTGATAACCAAAGGGGCTCAAGAGCCAACACCTTCCTGTTCAAATGGGTTTTTTCCTGAGCAAAAGCACCCAAAGATCTTAATCTAAAAAAAAAAAAAAAAAACCAAAAAAAGGCTGTATCCTGCAAGGAAGTCTCTGCACTGGCACCAATCCTGCTTGGATCTGAGCTGGGAAAGAGTTTCCCGTGCTTTAAGCACTCACACAGCACCCCTTGGGTGTGTATTTGTGTGCCTGGGTGACAATAAATCAGGCTTTCTCCCAGAAAGCTCAGAATTCTGGATCCTCCAGAACGTGGGAAAGTGAGGATGTGTCTGCAGCAGAGCAGGCAGGGATGACTGCCCTGCTCTCCCCTGTGCTGGAAGATGAGGGACTCAATCTTTCAGCAAGGAGGGAATGAACTGAAATTGGTGCAGCCATTTCCAACCCTTATTAAGGTTTCACTTTATGGTGAGTCCACACCACGAAGCCATTTCTGATGGGCTGATCCTCAGTGGCTTGTCAAGGGTCAGGGTTTAGTGCCAAAAGGCAGCACAAGCTGCTGGGGAAACAATGCAGCACGTGCTTGAGAGGTTGAGACAGCTGCTGGCCACCACCACCAGCCCCCCAGCTTCAAATCCCAATTTATTTTTATTATTTAAACCCTACCAACTGCTTTACCCCTGCCCAGCTCTTCACAACCACCTCATTTTGCTCCTGCTGCCCCAGAAAACACAGCTCACCCAACATGAAATTTTGCCTTCCACCAAGGTCTGCGTGGCTCTCGGGTACCACTGCATGTTAGTGGTGAGCAGGATGTGTAAAGGCTCTTAAAAAGCTTTCAGGTGAGGCTGAGGTACAGAGTAGAGGGCAAAATAAAAATTAAGAACACAGGTGAGTCACTAAGACTTCCAGGGAGAGGCTGGGAGCTCCAGGCATTTAGTCTAAAGGATAGTTAAGGGGTGACTTGAACGGTCAGCAAACACCTCCAGACATCAGAAATCTGACAGAAAGCATCTTCTGTCTAACAAACAAAAATTAACAAGATCCACAGCCTGGAAGCTGCAGCTGAACAGGCTTAGACTGGAAATAAGGCATAATGTTTCCTTCCCAGCGAGAGCAATTAACTATTAGAACAACTTAACCAAGGGCTGTGGTGAATTTTCCATCACTGGAAATATTTTCCATCAAGCTTGGATCATCATTATTTAATACATGCTCTGGTTTGAACAGTTATTGAAGGACGTTCTAGGAAACTGTGCACGAGGTCAGGTTAGATCACCATGAATCACAGCAGTATGAATTACCCGGATTCTAACATTTCAATATTAACATGAAGAATTGTCAGAATTACCCATAAGCAGCAGTCTGGAACAGCGAAAGGAGGAAGCAACCACCTTTATATGTCATTTGTGGGAGATTGTGGGAGATTAAATTTAAATACATTGTTGTTTGCCTTAATTGCTTGTTTGAATCCGATTTTAAGGTTGTATGATTGAAGTCCTCACATCATTAAGTGCTCAAATGCAGCTAATACATTTTATAAATGACTTGCACAATTTCACAGGCAAAGAAGTTTAAGATAAAAAGCAGCCTGCAGAAAAAAAAAATAAAAAAAAAAAAGGGGGGGGGAAAAAAAAAAAAAAAAGAAGAGGAAGATCACCTGCAAGTAGATAGAAAATGCTTAAAAGAGAGGAAGATCACCTGCAAGTAGATAGAAAATGCTTAAAAGAGAGGAAGATCACCTGCAAGTAGATAGAAAATGCTTAAAAGAGAGGAAGATCACCTGCAAGTAGGTAGAAAATGCTTAAAAGAGAGGAAGATCACCTGCAAGTAGGTAGGTAGAAAATGCTGAAGATGAGACTAGTGCTGGAATGCCCAAAAAGCTGACATCCTAACTATGTATTTTTAAAGACCCCAAGAGTTACAGATGAGATTTTTGACCTATTCTGGGCTATAAAAATAAACGTGTCCCAGAATTCCCAGGCAGCCTCACAGGACATGCCCTGGGATGCAGAATTATCTTTTAATTTCAATTGAGAGCCCCACAAGAGGCATTAGGTATTAAATACACTGAAGGATTGGGGAGGGAGAGCAGGGGGGGTACCCTGGGATCTGTTAAAGCTCCCCAAAGCCTCACAGCCATAATGGGTTGGCACCCGACAGCCAAGGGTTGCAGCCAAGAAACAAAGTGTGTGCATCACTTAATATCTAATTAAAAGCCACCATTTTCTCCCCTTCCTCCTTTCCCCTCCAAAAGGCATTTTGAGGTTCAAATGCTCCCAAACAAATGTGATTCTCCCTGGACAGAAACTCCAGTTTCTCACAGCTCCCATGAACACAGCCCCAGCAGGAACTGCACAATCCTCCCATTCATCCCAGCCAGCTCCTGAGCTGGAGCTTTGGGAAAGCAGCAGGTTGGGGTTTTTTTGCCAAAACCAAGGCAAACCTGATGGAAAGGTGTCCTTCAAAACAAAAATGCTTTCCCTTAGGGAAGCCACCAGGAGCTTTGCAGAGCTGCAGCCAACCCCAGCATGCTGCCCGTGGAGGAAAAAACATTCACAATTGGGTCTCTCTCTTTTTTTTTTTTTTTTTTTTTTTTTTGCAAGCCCAAAAATAGACTTTGGGGTTCACATAACACAAACCATCACCTGTCACATTCTCAGCTGCTTCACAGAATATGCTCCAGCAGCTAACTTGTCCTGCTGGGGAACAAACCTCTGTCCTTTGGTTAAGCAGTTTGAAGGAAGATGTTACCAGCAAACATTACCAGGGAGATCAGCACGTTTTCCTCTGGGCTCTGTGGGTCTCCTGGAGAAAACCACAAGCAGAACCCCAATCCCCCCAAAAGCAAGGCAGCTGTCATGACTTCGGAGTGCCCACAACTTGCTCATAACCTGGATTTACACACTGCAAAATCCTCTGATCTGATTACCTCCAGTGATCACGTAAAACACCAGCTTTAAACTCTTTGCCTGTGTGATAAAACAGCCACTTTGATTCACAACAACACAGTCACAATAAAGTATCCTGTAAACCTACCTGTCCACAGCCAGGGGCATTGCACACAAACGGCCTGTCGTCTCCCATATTTCATGCAGCTGAAGTTGAGCTGAAGGGAAAGGAGAGGAAATTGTTAAATAAGCTTCAAAGAAATAAAATAAAAATTAAAAATATCCAGGGAAGAAGCTGCCCTTTGCAGGGCTGGTAATTAATCAGTGCTGTGCTGGCTGGGAAGGTGGAGCTCTTGGTGGCCTAGACACAACGACCAAGGAAGAGAAAAGGAATCCAGCTAGAGTTTAAATAAGGCTTTGGAGGGCCCAGTTGATTTTTCACACACTGCAGGGCTCATCAGGACTGTGACAGTGAGAGCAGAGGGTGGGAAAGGAGCAGAAGTTCTTCTGCCTCCCACCAAGGGCCACCAATAACTCCCTGGAAGACCAAGGGACATCTCTGTGTCACCCCCCGTGAAATACAGTGCTGAGAGAGCTTTAGCTGGTTGGGAGAGTTAGGGTAAGGTGATCTTCCAGGCCTTTCCCAACCTGAAGAATTCTATGAGACTAAGAAGATGGGGACAAGGCTCATCTCTGGCAAAGGACCATCCAAAAGAGCTACAAAATGTGCCCCCCCCTGAGGTGGAAGGTGGGGAGGAAGGGCACGGCCACCTTCATCCCCCCTGAGCTCTTGCAGTGGGAAGCACAGACACAGCAGCAAAGAGAGTGACAATCTACAGGGGGGGAAAAAATACATATATGTAAAAAAAATAAATAAGTGCAAGCGAGAAGCAGTCACATAAATCCACGTCCTCTCTATGTACAAGTTATATTTTCAATGGGAGAGAACTAAAATTTGTCATTTAATTAATTAAGGGATTATAGGAGTGGTGCTCCGTTTTACAAGGCAATAATCTGGCTCCCTACGTGGGTAAACTACAAGGCTGATGGCAGGGTAGTTTATCACAGATTATAGCCAAGGATAACAAAACACTCAGTCCTATTATGCTCCAAGTGAAGCTATTCTTATTAATAAAAAATAAGAGTAAATAAAGTGACCCCCCCCAAACCACTGCCTCAAATTCAAGAAATAATGGTTTCCCCCCTCCTCCCACTGATATTTTTATAGCAGGATTTTAAAAAGCTATAATAAAGCAAATGCTGTCTCTTCAGGGGGTTTAGTGTGTGAACATGTTCTGGCTGTTCATGTTTGCTTCCAGCATCTTTTCCTCCAAGTTCAGTGCTTGGCTTGGGCGCCGCGCGTCAGCTCGCTCCGGCCAAGAGCAGAAATGAAACCAGAACGGGGCCAGAACGCCTGCCCCAAGACACAACAGCCTCTTTTTGAGTTTGGTTTGTCTGCATTTCCAGCAGTTACTACACGCACGCCCTGAGAGGGTGGGGAGAGCTGTTATTTTTAGGAAGGTAGATGAAGAAAAGGGCTCCAAGAAGGCGACTGAGCGGCAGAGGGTGAGGGCAGTGGGATACAGCAAAGTCCTGTTTGGCTTTCATGAAAAAGGCACAGAAACCAATTACAGCTCAATATGGATTAAAAAAAGGATTTTTTTTTGTTTGTTTCTGTGTGCTACAGCAGCTGAAGCTCAGATGAGTGGCTACAAGAGGTGGAATTCCCCTCCCTGGGCTCCCAACAGCAAGAACCAAAAGCTCTGAGGGAAGAGCTGCCAGTTCTTCTCCCACAAAAGGAGAGAAGCAGCCCACACCACCAGAAGATGTTTGGATTTATTAAAGCATAACTCCAGAGCCTATGTAAACACCAACTACTCACAAAGAATAAATAGCCCTCTCCCAAACGGAACAGGCCAGCAGCAAAATACTCCCTAGCACAAGACAAGCCTAAGAAACAAGGTAATAAAGGTGTCCAGGAACATTCCACCCACCATGGCAGCCCCTCCAAAAAACCAAAAAAGCCCCCAGAAGTGAGCTGGTGCTACTGGAGGGAGGGTATGGCAGGAGATGACAGCAGTTTTGGTGTCAAGAAATGAAACCCCTGGAGATGATTAGCCTTGAGGTGCCATGGGGGCAAGGTGACTATGAGTGAGGACATGAACTTCTTTGTGCCTCCTTCTGAACTTCCACCCAAGCTGGCAACTCAAGAAATTGGCTTCTGCCTGCTAAAACAAACAGGGACCTCCCCTCCCCTCTCTCCACAGCCAAGTGATCCTCAAGAGGAATCTCCTGCAGGCCCTGAAGCTGCTGACTTACACCCATCTGCTGCAGCCTCACCCCTGTTATGATTTCCCCTGAAGGCACAGAGAGGTCCCAGGCTTCCTCACCAAGTTTTCATGTGCAAAGTTGTCTCTAGCAAGGCAGGATGAGGAGGTCAAAACCTTCTTGTCATACCAAACCACTGCTCAGATCAATTCCCTGACACTGCAGGAAGGAAGAGAAGCACAAAACTGATTAGATGGGCTTTTTTTATCACTTGAGGTCCAAAATGATCACACCTAAACCTTCCCAGGAGCTGCACAAAGAGCTGCAGCTCTTGAAGAAGTCAAGCCAGAGGGCTTAGTACTTCATCACCCACCCCCAGCAGCTCAACTGCTACTCTTCCTGCAAGAAAATCAGAGGAATCAGGTCAGACACAAAGGAAACATCAACTTGATGACTGCTGGAGTTATTTTCCCATCAGTTGGTGGTTGGTAAGAATGATGACCTAAGGACACAGGTCAAATTAAAAGTCAACATTTGCTGTCTTGGGCAGCTTGGAGTGTTTTTCCCTTCCCAAAAGTCTTCCTTGCCCAAGACACAAGGGTCTCCCAGCACACCCAGAGGCCCCAGGAGCTGCGGTCTCCACCGAGCAGCCAGCAGACACAGGAGTCATCAGCTCCAGATTCCTTCATCCCTATTTAGCCAGAGCCAAACTCTGACAAATTAGTGACCTACCCACATGGGACCCCCAAAGCCAGGGGCACAACTCTGCAGTCCTGGGGGCTCAGGGGTTTTGTGCCACCTTGGCAGAGTGCAGCCAAAGTGGGTGGCTGTACCAGAGCCCTCCCAGCCGGGTGGGCTGGGGACCTGATCTACAAGTGGACCCCAGGGCATCAGCTTGGGCAGTTTGTTCTCCAAGAAACCCCAAAACCCAAGTCCTCTGCCAGACCAGCACTGCATTTAGTGGGAAGTGTCCCAGCCCATCCAGGGGGTTGGAACTTCAAGGTCCTTTCCAACTCAACCCAAGCTGTCATTCTATGATTTAGCAGCTGTCAAGCATCCGAGTAGCTCCAAGCGAAGAACAGCAGCAAAGTCACCAGACTTTAAAGGACAGTGGTGATGTTCCTTGGTGTCCCAGGCAGCTCAGGGCTGGGAGTGTTTGAGAATTGCTCCAATCACCCTCCTCTGTTTCAAGTGGGTTGTGTGGGATGAGGCTTGGGGCTGTGGGGGTTTTTTTTTCAGCAGCAAACAAATCTTACACTTAAACACTCGGCTGAATTATTCCGGAGGGAGAGAGCTGTGTTTCCCAGGGCAGCCAAGCCTCTGCTTTTTTAATTAACACAGGTCAGAGCTCTGTCCTTAATGCTGTCACTTCAGCTCCAGGGTCTCTCTACCCTCAGTATTTATGCTTCCTCTGCATATAAAAAGCTATTTGAGAAATTAAAGAACTGGATCAGCTGTCACACCCGGGGCTTTGATACCACTGACTGGAAATGGAGAGCAGGGAAACAAACCCAAAAAACCCAATGGCATTCCAGGCTGCCTGCCAGCTACTCCTGATAGCATAACAAGCAGCTCTATTAAAATAAAGAAAAACTGGGACCAACATGCTGCAAAATAAAAAAAAAAAAACCAACACAACCAAACCCCAACCCCTTGGTTTGTTTGATCTTGCAAAGCATCAGGAGGATTCACTCATTCTTTAGAGGAAGATTTAGCTGCTCGTTCACTCCTGAATATGAGTGGTATGTACATACCACGTGCTGAAATTTATATCACATTTAGGCAGGATAAATTGCTCCAATAAATTCCATTCTTAAGAACAGGCAGAATAAGCAGATGATTGGATGCTGGGACTTCATTCTCATTCCTCTTCCTGCAGGCACAGGACAGTATTTCACCCTTTTGATGATTTTGAGCATGTTGGAAACAGCAAGGGGAAAAGGGGAAAAAAATGCAGACAGATTACTGAAGCGTGCCACAAAGTTCTGTCAGCACAGACCTGACAAGCAGCTGCTGCCTGACAGAGAACTGGGAAGACATTTTCAACCAAAACAGACTCTGCTCCTCAAGCCTGGGTGGGTTTTTTCCACCCTCCTGCCTTGGTTAACTCATGCAAATAACTGAGAGAAGTCACCCCCCAAGCCATGCCTGGCAGCAGCTCCAGCTGGTGCTGTGCTGCTCGAGAATCAGAATTTTCAGGGCTGGAAGGAACCTTTAAGATCTTCCAGTTCCCAACTCCTCCCCTGCCATGAGCAGGGACACCTGGATGGTGTCCACCTCCACCTGGATGGTGTCCACCTCACCTGGATGGTCTTAAAGTTCCCTTCCATTCCAGGATCCTATGTTTGCAAAGCCAGGACAACAGGGACACTTCTCCCTTTCTCCAGCACTGCCCAGCCAGGGGTGACAGAGCTGGGGACCTCCTCCTGAGCTTAACCCTCATCCTTGTTTTGCTGGAGACATGGCCTTCTTCCTACTTCTGACACAGAAATAAATGAGAAACATCATGCCAGAGTGGCTCAGAAGCCCAGCCAGGACACTGGGGCTGCCAGGAGCTGTGAGGCTCCCTCTGCAAACCAGAGAGCATTTGGGCAACTTCTGAGTGAGAATTTCCAAAAGAATGACAAGATTTTGTGTTTGAAGATGATATTGGTCCTGATGAAAGAAGAACTGGAGACCAAGCTCCACGATCTTTGAGGCTTTGGACAAATCTGATCCCAAGAAGTGGTGGAACAGTGGTGGTGCAGACACCACACTCAATTTTGGGTGCAACTACAGCAAGCAAGCTGGCACGATTGGCTTAGAACTAAATTAACTAATGGCAGTCAGGCCAGCACGGCAACCCTGAAACTTGGTCATGGAGGAGAGACTCCCTGGTGACGGAGTCAACAAGATTTAATGAAGCAAAACACCGTCAAAACAAATACAAGCTATCAACATTTAGTATAGTGAAGAGATTCCGGTTGGAGCCAACTGCGAATCAAAATTAAGCATTGACACAACAAAGATTCAGGTGCTGAAAGTCCTAGAGTAGGATGGCTCAGACGCTCACAATACTAGGCGGAGGATCGATGCTGTCACCTTTAATGTAAAATTGAAATAAAATGTAAGATTTTTAGCACACCGCTAATACAGGCCGTCTGGTAACTCTGCTAAGAGCTAGTCAAGGCGTGCAGAGTAATCCAAGGAAAAGCCAAACCTTCCCATCCAGAAGAACTGAGATGCCCCACCAGCCTCCCCTGTTTATGATGAAGAACTTGACTGGGCCACTGGGCTGGGGATAAGGTGGTTCTGCTTCCCTCAGTAATCAGGATTTCCACTTCTTTCCAAGTTGAATTCTTCCTGCAGATATTAAAGGCAGACCATATGCTACTTGTTCCCCCTGGTAAATCAGTCCATAAACTCAAGTGGTCCCAAAGCATGTTAACTAACCCATTAAGAAAAAAACAAAGCCTGTTATCCTAGTCTAGACAGACACCTAGGGGTAATATTTTAACTCCCTGAAAAGGAATTAGACACATTACATGCATCAACAACAGCAATGAAAGACCAGCCTTCCTGAAAAGGATTTCCCCCAGGATGTGTGTTGGCACCTCATGGAACCCATCTCAGAAAAACTTCCATTTGGAAAAGAGTTTGGGGAAGAGGCAAGAGAAGCAGGACAGAGGTTTGCACACTGGGCATTTCTGGGTCCTCTCCAAGGTGTTCTCTTAGCTTTCCAGAGGAAAGAGAGATTCAGAGGGCTGCCTGTAGGCACAGGACAAGGCATGGGTTGGGTTGGCAGCATCTTGATGCCACAGAAAGGGTCACAGTCAGCTCCCTAATTTTTCTTCAGTGTTTAGAAGCCACAAGAAGACTTTCAGAGGTGCACATAACTCCAAATGCCCACACCCTAGTGGTGCCAGCACAGGGCAGGATCCAGGTACCAGCAGAACATGGAGGTTTGGGTGTTCAGGAGGGTTTTTTTATAGGGCCAGACTCCAGCTGAATCACTGACAAGCAGCTGAGGTCTGGCAGCAGCCTCCAGCCAAGGTTTGTCACTCTGAGTCATGGCTCTGCTGGGTTTGGGAAAGTCACGAGCACCACAGCAGGAGGAGGAGATCTGATGGCCCCGTGGCCTCTCTGAAGGATCCTCCCCTGCTTCTGGGGGTGCTCTGATGTCTGCACCCACCACTGGGCTCCTCATCCCTCCCACCAACTAGAAAGCACTTTGGTTTTTTCCTGGATCACCTCAAATCACTGGGGTTCTCTTCTCTGGAGATATTCCAAACCCTCCTGGACAACTTGCTAGAGGTGATCCTGCCCTGGTAGGGGGGTTGGACTCTGTTGAGGTCCCTTCCAACCCCTGACATTCTGTGAAATCTCAAAAAAAACCCAAAACCAAAAAAACCCACCACCAAACAAACCCAGTTTAGCCTTAAGCTGGAAGAAACTCCCCAGTCATTAACTCTGCTGGAGGTTGGGGGCTTGAGTTGGTATGAAAAATGCTCTAAAAATAAGGCTCTATTGTTGTCCTTGCATGTCACTATTGTTATGGCAGGAATGCCTCTGCCCAAGGCTCCTGGATCTGCAGAGCAAGCTGGAATACTCAGGATCCCAAAGAGTGCTTGGATGAAATCAAAAGGAATTGTTCTGCTACCAGTTTGCCAGCACAAGCTCCCCCCTTCTCCAGCTCCAGCATGTTTACTGGGATCCCAGTACAAGGCACATTTCTGGTTCCATCCCATCAATCTCAAGGATAAACTTCATGTTAATACGACCACAAAATGAAAGCTTAGAGGTTGCACCAACCATGGAGCCAAACCAGAAGAGCTGCAGAGCCACCTCCTAAAAATAGACTTGTAGAAGAACAGAAAACAAAAGCAAACTGCAGGCTCTGCTGACAGAAGTCTCTCTCTCTCTCTGCTAAGATTTATTGGCCTGGGAAGACCTGGGTGAAGAACAAAATGAGTTAGAAGAAAGAAAACTGCCAGAGATGGAAACATCAAGAGAAAGGACACACCAAAGGAGCTGCCTGGAGGAGAAGATTGTCAGTGCAGAATCCCAAGGCCTCAGCAGAAGACCAGGCACCTGCAGGGACAATCCAGGCTCCCTTGTTGGTATCCTTCAGGTCCCAGGAGAAAGCTCCAGGCCCCCATCCTTGTTCTCCCCCCTCCAGATTTGCAGCCTGAGCATTGCCCAAAGGGACATTTCAAAAGGAATTTCAGCTTCAGGTTTCAAAGTCTGCCCAGAGAAGGGGAAGGCAAGCAGATGGATCACAGAGAAAAGCTGTACTGGTGCCAGGATGGGTGCTGACACCGAGGTGAGTGTGGCACCCAGCACCCCAAAAAAGGGCTCCGTGGGGAGGGGGGTGATGCCACCTGCACACAGGAGGACACCCAGATGGTCACCCTGTCCTGTGTGACTGCAGGACACCAGCAATACAGAGATCACAACTGGTTTACTCTTCCAAATGCAAAAGCACCCTTGGAGCCAGGTGTAAAACCCACCACAGACAGCAGCAGGAATGAGTCCAAGCAAAGGTTCAAGGTGAGATGTCTTCCCCCCCCAGTGCAGGGGATTTGGAACTGGATGATCTTTGAGGTCCCTTCCAACCCAAACCATTCTATGGTTCTGTAATGATCATCTCAACAGTCCTCCCAACACCCCCATGCCAACCAAACCACATCCTGAAGTGGATTTATTTTTCCTGAAGGCAAATTCCTGCACTTAGCTGGCAGCAGAAGGGGATCAGAAAGGGTGTTGTTAGAATATTGTCCCCCAAAATAAACTTTTCCCCCAAAAGAGAAGGAACTCTTCCACAGAAGTGATGATCATGGGTACTACCACAAATGGCAGGAGAAGTTTGCTTTCTCCTTGATCAAACCACTCAGCTCCTCACTACTCTTCCACTTCTGGCATCCCAGTTCAATGTAAAAGGTAAAATCCCAGCTAGGAGTTAACTTTTTTTTACAGCCAGCCCTGCATGGGATTAATTCTCAGAGACTAATGAGTCGCAAGGCCATCCCAGATCAATTTGGGTAACTTTGTTGAGACCTGGGAGCCGTGCCAAGAGCATTAACAGCCCGAGCTGCAATACAAACAAGCCCATTCAAACCCAAATGGTGCTCAAGACACTAGACCAAGCCCCAAGGACAGGCAGTACACACGGTTAGAGGGAAGGAGAGATAAAACCACAATAAACGAGATTATTATGGATGGCTGAGCAGAATCTGTGGCTGTGGCATACATCTTGCTGCAGGAGAATACACAGGATTGCAGGCAGGCTGGAGACAGAAGCTGTAATTGCCACTGGGAGAAGGGAAAGAGAGGTTGGTTGCAATCAAAAAAAAGAGAAAAAAAGCAAGCAAACTGCTTTTTTTTGGGGGGTAAGCAGGAGACTGAGGAAGAAGGAGAAGGAAGTCTCAGGCACTGCCCCCAAGCTCTCAAAAATAGTCAGAGATTTCCCACTAAAATGCAAGGAAGGAAAACATTCTGCTGCCTTGAGACTGTTCCAGGAAAGGCTCTTTTATTCTTTTCCAAAGGGCAGTCTTGAACAGCTCTCTTCCTCCAACTTCCTGACCCTGGGGTTTGAGGAGGTTGGGATCAGCAGGGTCAAAACCCATGGAAGGGAACCCAGAGCTTCCTCAGCACTGAGCTGGGGTTCAGTGTCAGCACCCCCTGTGCTGCCCTGGATCAACCCCCAGGGCACAGCCCTGGTTCTGAGCACCACAATTCAGCACAAAACCAAAAAGGTCAAGTCCCTCCTTAAAAATCCCCCTCCTCCCCAAAAAACACAAGTCACTTGAACACCAAGGGTTTGCTCTCCAAAGGTGCCCAACCTGCCCTGATGGGCTCTGCAAAGTCAGTTTGGCACCTGCTGACCCTCAAACTGAACCAGGGACTTGGGAACAGAGCTTGTTCTGCACCTCTGGGTGCCTGGAGCCCCAAAGATTTACCACCCCGATCTCCAAAGATTACCACCCCCATCTCCAAGGATTTATCACCCAGAGGCAGTGAGGAAGATGTGAAGTTTTCCAAGGAGAGGCCACCACCAAACTGGCTGAAAACACATCAGGCTCCTGCTACTCCTAACTTTGACTTTTAAAGTTTATTTTGGGGAGCAAGGGAAGAAGTGTGAATGTTGGCTTGGGAACCAAAAAGCTACAAGACAGCTTCAAATTGTCACTGGGCAAGCAGGCCAAAAGCTGAGGTTGTAAAATCTGCTTTGGAGGTGTAACACCCTCCCTCATGCCTTCTCAGCTTGATAAAGCAAACCCAACTGTACAAACTGGAATACTGGCAAAAGAACTGGTTGGAAGTAAAGCTCCAGGAGTTAACCTCCAGCCCAGGGTGAAAGCAAAGTCCCAGCTGTGCCCTTCAGGGTGCTGAGTGCTGCTCTCCTGCTTGGAGAGGATTCCCTGTCCACAATAGGGTTGGGAAATTGCTCCCAAGGAGGAATTTGCTCCCAAACAGGAATTTGCTCCCAAGGAACAAGGGATGGGACAAGAGCAATGGCCTCAAGTTGTGCCAGGGGAGGTTTAGGTTAGAGCTCTGGGTAGCCAGGAGGCCCTTCCCAGGCACAGATTCCACCAGTCCTTCCAACCAACCAACCAGCCAACCAACCCTGTTTATTATCCTCTTAGTAACCAGTTTACTGTTACCATAACAACAACAACAAAAAGTGTAGCTTGTTAACAGTGTCTCCACACTAAGGTCTGGCAGGAGAAGAAAAAAAAAAACAATAATAAAATAAAACCCCCACGTTCTAGAACCTCCATCAGCCACCAGGCTTCCCAGGCTGGCCAGACTCCAGATCAGATCTGGCCTGGCCTCCAACTTCAGAGCAAGGTGTTGGAGAAAGTCCTCATGTCACCTCGTGGGCCTCAGCCAGGCCATGGGGTTGCCTGTACATCAAAGGGAAGGATACTGGGCTGGGTTTTTGGTTTTATCTCTGAAGAAATACATGAAAAAAAAAAAAAAAAAAAAAGCCAGTAAGACCAACCCCAAGAAGCTGGAGTGATCTGGAAGCAGCTTCAGGAGGTCCTGAGAGCAAGCTGAGGGACACCTGTGTGCAGAGGCATTCTCAGGTGTTTCTGAGGAGGTCAGATTTCAGGGCACACATCCTAGATGATCCTTGAGGTCCTCTCCAACCTGACATTTTCAGGTTCTGTGATCCTCCTCTGAGGGTCAGATTCCTGAAAGAGAAGAAGCTGCTGCTCTTCAATACTTACTCCCAAGCAGCACATTGGCAAATGCTCCTGAGGGGCAGCAAGGGTGCTCTAGGTAGGTGCCAAGGATCAGGTTTCTGCCATGAGAAGGCAACCTGGCCAAAGGGTAGAAATCCACATAAACCAGCAAGTCAGCAGCTTCTCAGGGAGAAGATGGAGGAAAGACCACCTCCAAAAAATTCTTTGTGTTGCTAAACTTGCTTTTCCCTCCAATTCCCTGGAGGAAAGATGGAATCTGTGGGATGTCCCGACGGTATTTTCACAAGGACACAAAGGAGGCACCAAACTGCAAGACCCCAGCAGTGGCAGAGCCTGAGGGCTCCCTGGCAGCACTGAGATGAAGGTGTTTGTGTTTGGGGGAGCACCCACCCAGCATCTTTCAGGTTGGAGAAAGACCCCTAAGATCATCAAGTCCAAGCATCCAAGTCCTAAGAGGGCCAAGAAACCAATCCATGTAAAACCAGGTTTTAAAAGGACCAACCTAGATGAAGCTCCTCCTGCTACTCCATCTTTTTTAATGTTATTTTTCAGCTGTTTAGAATCTTCCCCTCACTGGCTTTGCCCCAGCAAACTGCACGTAACCTGATCGAAGATAATTAAAGGAAAAATT